>NC_142951.1:4679029-4694029 GCF_046866305.1 Octopus bimaculoides
TTATGTCAATGGAAGTCAACGAAAGATATTGCAGCACGCATGCTGTTCTATTCCTTCTAGCCACTTCTCTATTTTTTTCAATCCTTCTTCCTATTTCTCTCTACTCCGCGCCCTCTCTGTCATTCTATCTTTATATTTCTCTATATCATTCTCAATCTCTCTTTATATCACTATATCTCATATTCTTTCGCCTTGTCTTCCAATCTTCTACGATATTTTCTACTTCAACTTTGCTTCATTGAAATACAATAGAACAGATTCTCTTTTTATCTTTCCTCGGAAAATCCTGCGTATGTTGTAAACTAAAAAACAAAATACATAGATATATCTATTAAATATTTTTATATTATGTAAACGTTCTGTCCCCTCTTGTTCCTTTGATTAGCCTACACAACATGGAGAGAATACGGAACCTTTTAGTCTCTTATATTGAAAATATTCCCAATCATTTTGTACAATAAAATTAACCTGCAATATGGCGTACAACATGCTTTTTATTACTTTCATTTCTTTCATTTACCACTTTGTTATTTATTTTGAATAATATATTACTTAGTCACATTGAAAGCTAATTACTGTGAACCCGTATGGTTCTTCCTCGTGAATATGATACTGATTACTTTTTTTGAAAAATCCAGTGATTGAAAAATATCTCTGCAGGAAGACCACCATTATAGCAAGAAGTTAGTATTCTAGAGACAGACATCTCGACTGCTCTATGTATAACGTTATGTTGTGCATATGCGTGTAGAAATCTGTATTTATGGATGTATAGTAAGTTTTAATAGTTGATCAGATTGGATGTTTTTATTCTGCTAAAAGCAATGAACGAGAAACATGAAGGTATGTGGGGGTAGTGGAAAAATTACAAGGGATACCCTTTAATCAAAGGTTAAAAACAGAAGGATAGTACTTGTGATTGTTCCTTCTTTGGACTGAACAAACTAAGACCATGAGGTTCAAGAATATTGAAGGAATAACATTGATTATAATTCTTAACGGTTTGCAATGGCGGCGAGCTGGTAGAGTCGTAAGCATGCCAGGTTAAATATTTAGCAATATTTCTTCTGTCTTCACATTTTAAGTTCAAATTCTGCAGAGGGCTACTTCGCCTTTCATCTCTTCTTAATCGACAAAAATAAGTACCAGTCGAGCAATGTGGTAGATATAATCGACTTATCCCCTTCCACAAAATTTCAGCCCTTGTATGTATATCATATATCATACTTACTAACAGTGTGCAATTGGCTAACCACGTTGACAAGCCCCTAATATAATATGACAAGCCCCTAATATTAACGATAACCGTATGCAAATTAGTATCTCTAGTTCACTATAACTACTGGAATTGTTAAATATACAAACACATTGGCTGCTCGTTTCCCTGGGTCTATTAAAATTGGTATAGCCATCACTTATGAGATACGCTAACAGAGACGAAGTCCTGCGGTCAATTTGTTCGACTAAAGGCGATGCTTCGGCATAGCCGCAGTCAAATGACTGAGACAAATAAGAGAACAAAATATGTGTGTGTGTGTGTGTGTGTGTGTGTGTGTGTGTGTATAGACACACACACAATGATAACTATCTAACAGTATATAATAGCAATATGTATACTCTGATTTAAAGCGACATTATACAAACAATTGACTGAAAGATGATGAGCTTACTCGGGTTAGATAATGTTGCTTTAATCGGAGTATATAATGATATATTATTGTATAGTTATTATAAAAGAATTCTCTAGTCGCTCTTTGTTTGTAATTTAGCAAGCCAAAGGGTTTGTGTGCAAATATCATATGTAGTACTAGTCGGTTAAATATCTATACATAAAATTTGACTGAAATGTATGGAACAGCATCTGATTCAATCGGATGCGCGAGGAGTCATGATAGTGTTGATATATTGGTTTGAATCTAGCCTGAGTAAGCTCATGGTTTTTCAGTCAGTTGATTAGATAATGTCGCTTTAATCAGAGTATATATATTATTAGAGAGAATTTACAAAAAAAAAATGACGAAGACGGGTGTGTAAACAACAAACAGATGTAGTAGTTTAACGCTCGGGAAGTGAAAAAGTATTTTACGTTTCGAGCCTACGCTCTTCGACAGAAAGGAACACAGAAATAAACAGGGAGAGAAAATGAAAAAAAGTTTAGTGACGTCACTGAATATATAATTTAGTTCATTAAAATAATATGTAAAATACCATACTAATTATATATTTTTTGGCAATTTGAAATCTACATTAAATAGCCTAACGTAGAAACCAAGCATATTTAACTCCTAGAATTCATGACGTCACTGGGTATGTGAAGAACAAAAACGGCAGACAAGAATTCTACGTTATGCTAAGTAGAGAACTAAAGAATAAAAACTACAGATAATAATTCTACGTAATGCTTAATAGAAACTTATATACTTTAAGTCGTAGTAATTGATTACCTGTTTATTTATTCAATATAATAAGACCTTCTATAAGAATTAAACTTATTTTCAGATAACAGAAGTATTACTATATTAAATAACATATACAACCACCGAGGATCTCACTGGTTAATTAAGAAATAAAAAATACAGAAAAGACAACCAAATATCTATTTATTTATTATAATAAACTCTTAAACAGGAATTAACCTTATTATATAATAATTAAAGAATTAGTGTAATTAATAATAGTATTTACAATTATTGATGAATACGTTAGATAACTAAAGATTAAAAATAACGGATACGATAATTAAATACTTATTTTTATTTATATTATGCCCTTTTATAGGAATTAAGATTATTACATAATAAATGAAAAATTACTATAATCAATAATGTATGCAATTCTTGGTGATCACGGTGGATAATTAAAAGATTTAAAAATCATAGATAAGAATTCTATACTATGCTTAATTGAAGCTTAGAAAGTTTACGTCTGTATAATTAATTGCTTACTCATTATATTAAGCGCTTTAATAGAAATTAAGCTTATTATATGATAATTAATTAAACGATTATCATAACTAATAACACTTTTCAAGAAAGTTAAATGTATCAAACTCATTATGAATGCAAACCAACTTTTTTAGTCTAATTTTTCATGCTGATTTCAAAATTCCACTCCATTTCTATGCAGCACGTATCAGTTTTTTAACCACTACGGCATATGCCCGTGGGCTATCATCTCTGGTTATTTTCCTAAGTAATGAAGATAGCCTCTCTTTGATTCCGTTATCCCCACGGGCATATATGCGTATTACAAAGTAGCGGGGTTTAGTTCACAGGTGATCTCAATGATTAGGTAGCTAGGTAAGTGCTGTGACGGATTACCTGTGCTCCAAGGTTATAGCCTAGTCCGTAATTATGGAGCCTCTTTTTTCTTCTCTCTTTCCATCTTCTTATTCTTTTACTCACTACCTCTATGATATCATCTTATTGATATATACCATTCTTATTTCTCATATTTTTCCCAAATTGTCTCTGATTACGGAATATCCCATACTCGAGGATATCTCAGAAACAGCTACAAGATTTTGAATTTCTTCCTGTAATAATATTGTATACGACTTGAAAGGTCTGCTTTGCCTTAATGTTTGACGTCATGTTTAACAATTATATATATATATATATATATATATATATATATATATATATATATATATATAATTATAGTGGTTTTAAAACTTGTAGTACATCAATAACATGAAACATCGGTCTTACTTGAAATAGGATGCATCGTCTTTTCCTTTATTTCGTAAACGTTATATTGTTGTGTGCGAAAGTAAAGTAATTATTATATTTTAACTGGGGCCCCCAAGTGAAACATCTTTGGAAAAACAGCGACATCTAATAAAATTGGCACGTTGATCGGAAGAGTATATCTTTGGGTTATTGTTTGCACACGCTTGGGCAAAATTCTTCCTTATTTATTTCCTATAAAGTTTCCATAAACTGTTGATGTATGGCATAGTAAATGATATTCATGAAATACGGGTTTTATCATTGAGGGAAGATTAAATTAAACAATTCTTTTGGATATTTTTACTCGCGGCCAAGTATTTGTGTTATTAGTAATCAAGTAATTTAATTATGCGCTTCCCTCATTATCATAAGACTACCAGAAGGAAACTTTGCTTTATTTCTATACACATATTTGACTCCTTGTTCATTCTTGTAATCCCTTAACACAGATAATGTTAGTGGACCTGTTAGGGCGGTGAGCTGGCAAAATCGTTTGTAACCCGAGCAAAGTGCTTAGCGAACTTTCGTTAGTCTTGATGTTCTGAGATCAAATTCCACTGCGGGTGACATTACCTATCATATTTTGGGGTCGATAAAATAAGTACCAGTGGAACGGTGGTCGATGTAATCGACTTATTTCTCCCACGAAATTGCTGGTTTTGTGCCAGAGTTTGAAACATGTTTTTGTCCAAGTTATTAGATTTTCTTTCCAATTAAACTGAAATAGTTTTGTTTTCAAGAAATCGTCTTATAATCTGTTAGAATTACAACAAATTTCCCAGAATAGTAACAGAAATATCAGAAAAGTTTGCAAATGTTCTAGGCATCATAGTATAATGACTAACATATTAGCATTGTGCAATTGATATATTTCATTATATTGAAACTGGAAAACAAACAACTAAAGAAAGCTAGCAACATGATAGACACTGCTGTTGAAACCAGCTCGTGGAAAAAACCACAAATACAATCCATCCGCAGATGATAAATAATTCAAACCTCATTACCCTACACAGGTGAAGCTTACACTTAACGATGCCAAGAGTTTGTGACCCCTGAGATACCTGCTAACGATACAGAGGGCTTTCTCTCATTACGATGGATTTAAAGCTCGCAACATATTTGAGTAACCGCTGTAGTTTCTGGAAATGCTAACCATCGCCGATGTTTATTTGACCTATAGAAACTCAAAAAATTCAATTAGTCAACATTAATACAAGGAAAAACTTCAAATTTGAAACATAACTATGGAAAGGAGATAAATAAATAACTGTACGTATATATATATATATATATATATATATACACATATAGCATGTATGTATTTATACATTTTAAAATCAACTGATATCTATCTACCTATCTCTTTATCTACCTATATACCTATATCCATATGTATGCGTGCACACTTATGCATATGTGTATAGATTGTACACACACACACACACACACACACACATATATATATATATATATATATATATATATATATATATATATATTTCATTAATATATGTGAAATGATGAAAAAGTTTGAATTGAACACTATAAAGTATTAAATTGTATTTTCTTCTTCGTATTTCGTGATTGAGAAAAACGGTTTATACTATTGAATTCTTCCCAAAATACATACATACATGTGTATATATATATATATATATATATATATATATATATATATATATATATATATATATATATATATATATATATACTTAGGCATCAATCAAGCCAAAATGTGTATAAAGTATACAAAGATACGCAACAGACAATATTTCCTTCATAAGCAGAAAGGTAAGATGGCGATACAAACAAAATTCTTCAAAGAAAAAAAAAACATAACGGAATTTTACTTTTGCAAAACAGAAAAAATGTTCAAATGCTTGAAAAAAAATACAATTATATATATATCTTCCACTAACATCGACGAGAAGTAAGTCTATATTGGTAAAAGATCAACCACTTCCTACAAATCTATATTTCAAAGGCGATGAGATCAAAACAGATATTCTATAGATATTTCTATGCAAACACGAAATGTAGACATTTTGGAAAATAGTTGTATATCTTTCACTGATACAATAGGAAATAAAATCAGTTAACTTGAAAAGACAACGTCAATATATATGTGTGTGTGTCTGTGTGTATATATATGTATATATATATATATATGTATATATATATATATATATATATATATATATATATATATATATATATATATATATATATATATATATATATATATATATATATATATATATATATATATATATATATATGTATATATGTATATGTATATGTATATATATATATATATATATATATATATATATATATATATATATATATATATATATATGTATGTATGTATGTATGTATGTATGTATGTATGTATGTATGTGTATGTTTTGACGTATATACTTATGTATTTATTATGTCTTAAAATTGGTTTCAGTCGTGATCTTGAAATGACATGTGTGGATGCGCATGTATGTTTGTACCTGGAGGCGCGTGTGAATGTATGCGTGTCTGTACGTTGATCTCCCTCGTACCCTCCATCTCTTCCTCATTCACTTTTTACTACACACCTTCCCCTTGCTTTTCAAACCATGAATACAAAATAATGACAATATAATATATCTGAGTTTTTTTTATTTTGAAGATATTCTTAAGTTATTACTTGGTAAACCAGTAAAAAAAAAAGAAGCAAGCCATAAAACTCTTTTCTTTGTCAAAATATTTCTATTCTGTGCATGTAAGACTCACTTGAAAATTTTAGACGAAGTTAATATGATTCTTTTATCTTTTACTTGATTAAATCATTGGACTGCAGGGGAACAGTTTGGGAGTGGTTTAGTTGGACCAATCAATACAACCACTTGCTCTCTACCCACGCTTTAGTGTTTAATTCTGAAATGATGTCCTGGTTTCAATGTAATCGACTATCCCCTATCCATCGTTTCAGGCCCTGTGCCTATAGTAGAAATAATTGTTGTTGTTGTTCTTGTTGTTGTTGTTATTTAGCCTTAAGTCGACCGCACATATCCTGACTGAGCATAGTTTTTTTTGTTTTTGTTTTTTTTTTGGCTCAAACGCCTCATTATCCTATCTATCTTTTTTATCCGAAACTGCTTCGTGCAACTGTGATACAACAGGATGTGGTTTAACACTTTTGCTATCGTATTTCTGTTGAAAATGATTGTCTTTATTTCATTTAAATTTTCAAAATACTGAAGCATTTAGCGAAATTGCTATAATCATAAATCTGGAGTTTTGGAACATAAAGCAACATGGAATATTCAGAGTAAATTGTAATTTGGATCACATCAATATTCAATATTATTCTTTACCTACTCTGATTAACAAGTTATGGCATATCAATAATCTAATGTTAGCGGAGGGTCCCATGACAAAGGAAATAATTGTTACTGAGATCGTTAGTCAAGAGGGTTTTCAAACTTCAATATATGTCTCTCATTCAACGAATACAGCTTCTTTTGATTACATCGAAATTAATTTACACTTTGAAAGACTGCCGTGTCTGAAAGTATCATTTTTGAATAGGCGTTTACATAAAAGCGCTTAGTTACCCGTATGGTTCTCAACTTACCTATGCAAACTCGCGTTTCCCGTTTCGTTTTTGCTAGAAGGCATTTTAATCTGGTGATTTATTTTACACTATTTTCATATAGTCATGCTATTTAGCATTCCTCAGTTTTGGGCCAGCCGAAAAGTCCGCACGGAATGCGACGTTTAAGGTAGCATACAAATATATTTTTACATTTATATTTATATTTATATTTATATGTGTGTGTATGAATATTTATATATATGCATATATATTGATATATTTATATATTTATACTGCGGTTAATAATATTGCTAGAACACCAGAAAACAAGACAGCGTTTTATTAGGTTGTAAACCAAGTTTGCGTTGCAAGTTTTATCATTGGAAATATATGCTAATGAATATATATATATATATATATATATATATATATATATATATATATATATATATATATATATATATATATATATATATATATATATATATATGTATATATATATATATATATATATATATAAACTCATGTCTATTTACTGATTCGTGCCAATAGGATAAAATTGTTACAAAGATGTGCGTCACGTAGGATGATGCGAAGTTACTGACAGATGTCCAATACCAATTGAATTATTTCACCTCAAGTATTTTCACCTCATTGTGAAGTCCAGCTATAATCAATATACTTCACAGTGCTGTGTTGCACCAGAATAAGTTGCAGATTAGCTTATGAAAGTGGAGAGTTTGGTAGAAAAGCCAAATTCGCTATCTTCATTGCGTTTTTATTTATTTACTTTTTCGTAACTATCTTCATTTATGATCATGAATGCCGAGTCATGATCGAAAGAGTTCGAACACTAATACAAGCAGTCGAAATGGGGTTCTTCCGATGGATGTCTGAAATACGCTAGAGTACTGAGTTCATAGCCCAGAGATCGTGGAAGCTATCCAGGTTGAGTTGATACCTCTCCCAATTGAGGAGTTACAACACTGGTACTATGAAAAAAATATATAAAATGTGGCAACAAAGTATCGCGAGACGGTTCATTCAAGTCGAGCTAACCGGCAGGAGACATAGCGGCAGAACATTGTCTCCATAGTTGGTCACGCCTGGAAATCCAAGCGGGAGATCTTGTAGCGGTTACTTTTGAAACGACCTAATGGAGTGGGTTCAGCGAGCTGTACCTTCTCAACGCCCCCATGAAAACTAGGTAGTGAAAATAGATGGACGAAGGGATGATGTGTAACCACAGATATGTATTTAATGCGTAACAATAATATCAAATGCGTTCGAGCATATAGAAGAGATGTATAAGGTTGAGTAAGGACTGAAAGAATACGGTCGCGAACTCAGGCCTTCGAAACGGGGTTTTTCAGAAGGGTCGCTTCAGTAATGTAACTTGTCAGAGTGAGTAGCTCGGAAATTAGGGATTATCTCCAGGTTGAGTCGCTACTTTTCCACATTTAGGGGTTACATATCTGGTACTTCAGACATGTGATTAAAATGTCGCAGGAAAGAATCGCAGAAGGGACTCTTCAAGAATAGCTAAGCGACAGAAAACCAAGATGGAGAGTAAGAACGAGTAAATGATATGCTTTAGAATCAACAATTGAACTTGTATATGATTGATCGTCGTCCAGCAAAAATTAAATCCCAAATCTCCTTCTAGTCACACGTTGATGGTTTAGCGAGGAAGAATATTATAGATAATGCGTTCAGAAATATGCTGAAGCTGCAATTCAAAACGAAGCAAAATGTTAATAGGTGGAAAGTAATTTTGTTCTAACATCACATCATCGGAACAGACCTGTGGTTAAGTATTGGAAACAGCAGCAACAGCAGTTGCAGCAGCAGTTGCAGAAGCAGCAAATAATAGAAAGAAATCAACAAAAACGAATATCTACAACGGTTATCTGTTGGACCTTATGGCTTAGATAGCTGACGCTGGTTAAAGTTGTAACGTCTTTAAATATGGAAGAACATAGTGGAATAAATCGATGCAGTTACTTTATGCTTGGGCTAGGAAACAAGGAAAAAAATGCATGACGCTATCATTGATGGAACGACTTTGATCGTAGCGGTTTGATCAAAGCAGGATTAAAGATTATGTTACGTTCATCAATACACACACGCATACAGACTAAATATAAACACACAGATAAATACACTTGCTCACAGACATATGCACACAAACACACACACGCACATTATATGTATATATATATATATATATATATATATATATATATATATATATATATATATATATATATATATGTAAGTGTATAATACATATACATATTTGTATATGCAAACATATATATATATATATATATATATATATATAGACACACGCATATACATATATGTACAAATATCCATATAGCAAATCACAGATTCATGCTTGTGGGGGTGTATACACATGTGCATATATATGCAGTGAAAGAGAGAGAAAGAGAGAGCGAGAGAGAAACGTTGAAATGTATGTACATAAATACACACACATACGTATTGTGACACACGTTCACCTACACCTACACATTTACTCATATACAGACAGAGAGACAGACAGACATATATACATGCATTCTTACATACATACATACATACATACATACATGCATACACACACACATATATATATATCTTCAATCAATCATGAAATAATGCACATACGTTGACTTCAGCGGGAGAAAAGGTCTTTCAAGGGTTAGGCTCCATATTGGCCTCTCACTCTTTCTACGGTGTCGGCGTCACAGCCATTAATATTGGCTCGCGCATTGCAAATAACAGATTGATGCTTGTCATCAAATCAAATTTTGTCTGTTGAATTAGACTATCAAATTTCAAATTATTTTACTGTGTACTTTGAACTTCAGCCTACCCAATTGATGATTTTGTTGCGTGACAATTCCCAATCTCACATTTACCGGCCTCACAATGCGTCTCTCCTAGTTTCTATTTTAGTAGCTAAATTATTTTTCAATTTGTATATTGTTCTCTATACATCTTACTTTCTGCTTCCATATCTCACTTTGTCACTTTCTCTCTCTCTCTCTCTCTCTCTCTCTATCTCTCTCTCTCTCTCTCTCTCTCTCTCTCTCTCTCTCTCTCTCTCTCTCTCTCTCTCTCTCTCTCTCTCCCTTTCATATTTACGAATTTATCTCTCGTTATTAATACCTATGTTTGAAAAACGCAGAAGTGTTCACACACACGCATTTCGCCATAACCTTATCCATCTATTGTTTTTCATACTCGGTCATAATGTCTTACATTTAAGATGATTCCCATGCTTTCCCTGATGAGAAGGTTACAATTTTAATATCACAGATCCCTATGGATCACATAGGTTGTAATCCTTTGAAACATATGTAGGAATAAAGTATGCAATTATAACATGCGTTTTCTCCATTCCTTAAACTTTTAAATATACTCAAATACCCAAAATTTCAAGGACTTCCTGCCTTAAAAACAGGAACAACACCAAAGTTATTTTGTGTTCTTTGCTACATTTGTTTCTATTAACCCATTTATTCTATCCGAAGAATTATTATTCATTAAGATAGAAGAAATACATATGATTATATATATATATATATATATATATATATATATATATATATATATATATATATACATATACATATATATATATATATATATATATATATATATATATACATGTATGTATGTATATGTGTGTGTTGTGTGCGTGCGTTTGTACGTGTGTATACATATACACACTTATATATGGATATCTACAAATAATATACATATACAAAAATTTGTTATTGTACATATATACATACATACATACATATATATATATATATATATATATATATATATATATATAGATAGATAGATAGATAGATAGATAGATAGATAGATAGATAGATAGATAGATATATAAGTAATTATGTATGTATGTATACGTGCATGTATGTGTGTATAAAGAGGGGAAAATGATGTCTATAGACTTTTCAACTTAATATACAAAACTTATTGATATTTACGTATACAACCACGTGTATACGTCCACACATGCAACACACTTTCTATTTCTCCCACTCTCTGTCTCTACCACTCTCTCTCTCTCTCCCTCCCTCTCTCTGTCATCTCTCTGTTATCTTAATTTTCATTGTGGACCGTGCCTATATTATGAGATATTCAACTAGTCTAATTTTGGATATTTCTATCCTACTGTATGTATATATATATAAGTATATACATATATATATACATATATATGTGTGTGTGTCTGACTATGTCTGTTTCTGTGTGTGCGCCTAAGGTCTTGGAGCAGCCAAATCATTCGAGTGCTGGTACTTAACACCCTCAAAGACAGGGACTTCTGAGGACTCCTCGGATGTACACAAACATACACTCATACATATGCATATATATATATATATATATATATATATATATATATATATATATATATATATATATATATATATATATATATATATATATATGTATATATATATATATATATATATATATATATATATATATATATATATATATATATATATGTATATATATATATATATACTCATTTACTCTTAGTAAATATCTACTTAATTCTCATATATCTCCTGTAAAATTACACTCCATTTCTTTTATATATGTGTGTGTGTGTCTGTGTGTGTGTGTGTAGGTATAAAGAAAGAGGTGCATATATATATATAAATATATAGAAATATATATATAGAAATATAAATACATATATCCATATATGCATACATATATATATATGATTATATATATGCATTTTTCTTTGTATATACAGATATATATATATATATATATATATATATATATATATATATATATATATATATATATATATATATATATATATATGCATACATATATATATCGGTGTGTGTGTGACTTACGAATACCTATATGTGCCTAAATAGACTTTATTTCAAGATGTCTTCGGCAATAACTATGCGAACATTCGTTTAATCATGTTCATATTTTCATGTTAACCTCTGAGAACAGGCTAATCCTGAAAACGAATTTACGAATAAACTGAAACAGTTATTCTATCATTGTGACAAAACTCTCGAGACACTGAAATCTCTTTATAGTAAGTCATTTAGTACTGATTATTTTATTTATTTATTTATTTTTTTGCAATGCACTTATTAGCAAATATTTCCGCTTTATTACAACCAATATTTTTGATAATAAATCTAAGGAGATTTATTTTTATAACGACAATCTAGTGACCTCTTGGACAATTTGAGTTCGATGTATGTTAAAATGTTAGCTTATTCATTTGACGTTCTTTTGGTGCAGTTGAAAGGTTAAATAGCAGAAATTTGTCCTAGTCGAACTGATTCGGCATTTGATCTGAATTTTAAGAAGCTTTTGTATTGTATTATGTCGCCTGCTATGAAACTTTGTTTCTAAAATTGAGCCAAGGAAATCAAATAACGCCTACACGCCTACATGTGTGAGTCTACGATTATATGTATGTATGCATTTATGCATATATATATATATATATATATATATATATATATATAAACATGCGCTCATGCTGGGATACGAGCGTTGGGATATATATATATATATATATATATATATATATATTTATATACACACACACACATATATATGTATATGTATGTATATATTTATTATATATATATATGCCTATTATATATCCGTATATATATATATATATATATATATATATATATATATATATATATATATATATATATATATACATATACATGTACATAGGTATGTATGCATGTTTTTGTTTGTGTATAAATAGTTAGACAGATAGATAAGTATATAAATATATATACATACATACATATATATGCCTATATATCTATATATGTATATATATATATATATATATATATATATATATATGTGTGTGTGTGTGTGTGTATGTGTGTGTGTGTGTGCGTGCGTGTGTGTGTGTGTGCACTTCTTATAATGCCTAAGTACAAAAACATATATGCAGGTCTTATTCTTTCTCTCAAGCTATCTCTATCTCTCCCTTTCGCTATATATATATATATATATATATATATACATATATATATATATATATATATATATATATATATATATATATATATATATATATGTCTATCTAAACTCTCTCTGTTCGTCTGTTTAAGTATGCCTGTTTGTAACTATATGTGCAAATAACTCAAATATAGCGAAAAAAGTTTATATGTTTTCTCGCATCGTATATTTAAAAATGTCAGTTTATGCAAAGAATAACGAAATAAAAAAAAAGCAAGAACGGTTAGAACAGCAACAGCAACTGCGATACCAACAACAACAATTAATATACAATACTACTAATAATAATAATAATAATAATAATAATAATAATAATAATAATAATAATAATAATAATAACAACAACAACACTAATAATAATAATAATAACAATAACAACAACAACACTAATAATAACAGCAATAATAATAATACTTCTACTACTACTACTACTACTACTAGTGAATATATCGACATTGAAAATAAAGAACGACCAGAAATGATTTAATATAACAAATCACAGCGATAAATAGCAACAATAATAATATTACGAATAAGGAAATAAAACGGCTGTAAAAAGAAAAGGCATATACAAAACAAAAAACAATGAAACTGTTTGCAGTACAACAGCACACAAGGTTGAGTAATAACAACTACAATATCAACATACATAGTAATAATATAAAGAGTAGCAGCAATAGCTGTAATAATGTGTAATTTAAAATACAAGAAAAGAACACCAGAATAAAATAAAAAAATGTGGAATAACAAAAAGAACAAACGGAACAACAGTTATTTAACTAATACCGAGAAGAACTACAACATATACGTTATAAGAACAACGAAATGAACAAAACACTATGTAAAACAAAAGAACAAAAAAACATAAGCGATAACACGAAACTAATGACGTACAGCTACTAAAACAAGAAGAACGGCCAGCTGAGAAAGAAAAAGAAAACATATCGATGGAAGCAAAAACAACGATAGAACAAACGTACAAGCTGACGTATACATAAAGTAAAGAAACACTAATCATTACACACGCGACGACAGCAACAACAACAAAAACAGCGCTACTTAATAATGAAGGTAACAAAAATAACAATGGCCGATAAAATTAACGATAGTTGAACAAGAGCGCATAGCATTTCCGCCATGTTTGTTTTTCTTTTATCAGTTTGATTCTTTGCTTTATTTTATTATATAAACATCATGAATAAATTCAGTTTAAGAGAACAGAACGGAAGAGAAAAACAAATAGCATTTATTGAGCTTCATAAGTTTTATTATATACTTTTATTGGGTTTCCATAAAGTGTTATTTTGAAACAACATAACATTGCTACAAATTTCTATTAGTACTAGTTGAAACAATTAATTGTCAGACATTCAACACTTTGTCGTCGTCGCCCTTAATGAATCTTTGACATTCAATTTAGTGGAAGAAAAACTTATAAGTATCAGAGAATATAATTCATTTACTTGTCTCAAGAAATCCGAAGATTCGTTATCATTCTATCTCCTTCGAATCGTAATCGACGCTAAACCTCTGATCACACCCAATCGGGGCATGGCAAAAATCAAAAGCGTTCCAACCACGACGATATACAGGATTTGTATACCAGGGTACATATTTTTAAACACACCA
>NC_142951.1:4706529-4726529 GCF_046866305.1 Octopus bimaculoides
TATCTGGCTGTCTGTCTATCTGTCTATCTATCTTATCTACCTAGTTAACCACATATCTATCTATCTCTCTCTCTCTCTCTCTCTCTCTATATATATATATATATATATATATATATATATATATATATATATATATATCCATTTATGAATGTATGTATGTATGCATGTATATATGCATCTATTATGCATCTATCTATCTAACGATCAATTTCTTGCTCTATCTCTCTCACGCTCTCTCTCTCTCTCTCTCTATCTATCTTTCTCTCTCTCTCTCTCTCTCTCTCTCTCTCTCTCTCTCTCTCTCTCTCCATGCAAACACAGACACACACACAGAGACACCAATGTACGTCTACAGGTATAAAGCAAGAAAACGAGTTTTCTCCTTGTATTACATCAATTTTCAACTCAGAACGAAAAGACGATTGAAATACTGCTAGCCAACGAGTCTACCAGCTACCAACTTAATACCGCCTTAATAATAATAATAATAATAATAATAATAATAATAATAATAATAATGATGATGATGATGGTGATGATGATAATTGAAGCACAAGCCCAGCAATTTTGGGGAGGGTTAAGCCGACTACATAGACCTCAGTGCTCAACTGGTAATTATTTTATCGATCCAGAAATGATATGAAACACATAGTTGGCCCCTGCGGAATTTGAACCCTGCACTTAAGAGCGTGCAAAAATACAGCTAAGCATTTGGCGGAGCGTTCCAGCGATCTTTCCAAACCGCTACCTTTATATATTAAATGTATTATCAATCATGTATTATAATCAACTTCATTGAATCTACACTCACTATCTACTTCATATAATGGAGAATTGCTCCTGCATTGGTTACTACGATACAGTTACACATTCATATATAGATCACTGCACTGCATCCGACCGAAAGACTTACCCGATCGATTCACACACTCTCACTGCCTGATATATACAACCAAACTTTGATACTAATACAACATAATGTACGGCTCTGTACATATTTAACTGCGTATTACTTCCCCCAAGGACAACGCAATCCATCGTATCTTCTCTTTAGTCCTTTACATGATAATATCAGAGACAACAAAGGAATTTTGACGGTATTATTTCAACAGTAAGAAATAACTGACAGAACTAATTGAATTCTTATCGTACCTTCTTAAATAAATTAGATAATACAGACTTCAGCATCTCTTCAACGACGAGGAGAAGCTCACAGCTAAAATGTTTTAATCATGCGTCTAGTCGATCAGGTCTCATCTCGAGATAAACAGCAATAGAAGAAGTAGTAACAACAGAAGCTTAATGATATCTACATATGAGAAGGAATGGTGAAGTGGATTTTAGCTCCGGAGTCTTCTGTCATCTGATCTCGAATTACCATACAAGATATTCTCCCCTTACAATCGAAAATAGAATTGTATATATATTAGTTGAAACAGCAACAGCTGTTACAAAGTAAAGAGGAAAATGCTAACCAAACAAAACTGATAACTTACTCTGGAATATAGCATAAGACACCGATAAACAGAGAGGTAGGGGTTTGGATATACATTGAAAATTAGTGTAATGTATCAGGCGTTGGATAACAAAAGCCATGGTAGCAAGCAAAAAAGTTTCTTATTGAAGGAAACAAAAGCCTTTTCTCTAAATTTAAAAGAATAGTTACAAAATGCCCCGTAGTATCTCTGGAGTAGCGTTACTCGACAAGTTGTGTACCGTGGAAATCAGGGTGTTCTTGAGGTCACGCCGCTACTACTCTGCACGTTGAGGTCACAGCTCCGGTACGATAAACATGTGATCAGAATATTGTAGAATAGAATCGCAGACAGATGCTTCAAGCTGAGCCAACATGCAGGAGACCTATGCAGTAGACAAAGAATGGGATGGTTGGATAATATACACAGCCTCAGTTGGCCACGCTTTGGAATCCAGCTGCCAAGTCTAATTACGGCTGCTTCTGATAGGATCCTCTGAAGGAGGGGCCTTAAGACTCAAACATCACAAGCTTCTGAAGAATAATGGGCGTAGCAGATGGTTGGATAAATGGATTACAAAATTAAAGCAAGTTGCCTTGACAGCAATGAATTCGACAAAGGATAACGAAAAAGATTTTGTTTTCTAAATAACAAAAATCCAACACATTGCAAAATATATTGCAGATTGTGTCAAAGATCAATTAATTAAAATCAGTTAATTGCTCTCATATTTTAGAGTAGGAGTAAGGCAGTGGACTGAATAGAAGAAAACTACTAAGATAAAAGGAAGCAATTCGGAATAGAAAACAACTGTTTTATGAAACTAATATTTCTTTGTATATAACACGGCGTGCTGGCAGAGTCGTTGCCGCGCCGGACAAAATGCTTAGCAGCATTTAGTCGGTCTTTCCCAGTACAGATTTCACTGAGGTCGATTTTGCTATCATTCATTTGTGGTCGATAAAATAAGTACTAGTTGATCACTAGGATCGATATAATCGACTTACCAGCCTACCCCGCTAATTACTTCCTTTGTCCCGAAAGTTGAAATCAATTCTTCATACAGCTATAAAACAGGTATCACCAGAAGGGCGAACAGAACATGGAGTATCGTTTTCAAAGCAATTTAGCATCGTCTACGAAGATGCCGGTGACACTTCACAAAACTGGGATGACTGGGGACGTTTTGCTGTCAGATGTATCGGCCAACTGGACAGGAAGAACTATTTCTCCGTCGGCTCCAGCTGATCTGGAACAACAGCGGAACAACCTGCTCGTGAAATTAACTTGTAAGTGGCTGAGCTCCTCTCAGGTATGCGCACTCTTAACAGAGTTCTCCGAAATAGTCAGTGTGACACAGAAATATTCCGTAGTATCCAGCCTGACGCTACTCCTTTTGGTCAACTGAGTGGTATGCAGCAACGTTAGATAGAGTGTCTTGCTCAAGGACTTAACGTACTGACGGTATTCGATCTCAAGGTCCTAAAACCGTGAGATGAATACTCTAACCTCTCAGGGATCACCTGAATACCCTAACCTCTCAGGGATCACTTGATGCTAGAAATAGCGAAAGAAAATTTCAAAAATATGAGCGATGCGTTAAAACGAATCTTTTCTAACTGGGATTGAACGTATATCACGAGGATACAACATTCAAATTTGTAACATTCTCTAACCGATCACATAATAACCTTTATCGCATTACCAGCATTAACTTAGAGCCATATCGATAGAAATTCACCTTTGAACCTGAGATAATCCAGAATAATTTGGTATTCTCGCTATGGAATTTCTGGAAGTCTATTGACTTTCATTGTAATGGTAACGTAGTCGTAATTTATCGTATTTAAGTCATGCGTGACGCGTACTTTTGATTGTGATTCTAGTCAGATAGATTTACCATGGTAGATGAATGCTTCATATTTATTCGAATCTTTCGTGTGACACAGCAGTTATTAGAAAGAATTTATCTCGTTGCCACTCAACCAGCCACCAATTGCAATACTTGCATAATAACAGCGAAATATACTAAGTTGAAACACTTCCTTCTTTCTTTCATGCTCTCTTTCTCACTTCCTCTCAGTGACTTTCTCCCTCCCTCTCTCTATCTATCTCTTTCCCTCATTATATATATATATATATACATATATATATATATATATATATATATATATATATATATATATATATATATATATATATATATATATATATATATTATACGCATGCATATATGTACGTACGATGAAATAATATGACCATATATGTATGTATATTCTTAACTGTATATATGCCTATATACATATGTGTAGATATACACCTGCATATATATTTATATGCACGCGTGTATGTGTGTGTACACGTATAATTATGTAAATATACGGATCTAAATACGAAGTTATATATATATATCTATGGAGAGAGACGGGGAGACATATACATATGTATGTAGAAATATATATGTATATATGTATATACATGCATATCCTTAATGCTTGTATACATATGTATATATCGATATATCTATATGTATATAAATATGCATTCTTACACATATGCATAAATAAATGTATATATATATACACACACACATATATATATATATATATATATATATATATATATATATATATATATATATATATATATATATATATATAATAAATATCAAGCATTGTTACATGCATATTAGTAGAATTTGTGAGTGTGAGAAAAGGAGAAAAGAAGAAGGCAATGTCTCTCTTTGTGTGTTAGGACAATGAATCTACAAATCGAATGAACAATTTTCCATGTCAATAAATTTAGAGACATAATGGAACGTTCTCCGCAGAATACCTAAATACCACATTATTAGCATTGATTCAGGACCTCAATTATGCATCAGGTTGGTCACATCCATATAAACTGCATAAATTCTGTGATATATGGGCAGCTATTACGACTGCAAATTTAGGGCATATGCTACAGTGTTATGCTAAATATAAATGTACACTGAATCAATGAGTAGGCCATCTATGCGGTTATTTAATTTGCTAGAAATAGAAGTCAGCATTGTTGAAATTTTTTCCTGTTGTAGTAGGCGTGTCTGTGTAGTAAGAACTTTCCTTCCCAGAAATATAGTTCTGGGTTCAATCCTCTGGAAGTGTCTTCTGCTAAGTGTGTTCAACGGAATAGCGTGCTCATAAAATTAAGGTGCAAGTGGCCGAGCACTTCACAGATATGAATACCCTTAGAGGAGATTCAGCATGACACAGAAGGTGACAAGACTGGCCCTTTGAAAGACAGGTGCTACTCATTTTTGCTAGTTCAGTAGGCTGGAGCATCGTGAAATACAGAGTCTTGCCCAAGGACACAACGTGCCACCAGGTATTGAAATGTCGACCTTAGCATCGTCGGCCTAATATCCAGTTCACTTAGCCACACGCCTTCGTCTGAGAAGGAAACGGGAGTAGATTAGAGGTAAAATTTAAATATGGCCATACTGCTATTAGAAAGGTGGTGAATTCTATCAGGATATTCCCATGTGGAACATGAAAAAAGATTTAAAAAAAAACATCGGGTATATTGGAAGAATTGCAAGAAAGGGTGCATTTAATTCAAGAACTAATCAAACTAAAAGATTCCACAAAACCAAACAGTATCTACACCAGGAGACGAGGAATCCGCGAGTTGCTGCCGTTATTAATGTAGCCGAACGTTATCTATTTTAACACTTTACCATTTAGTTGTATGTGTATGTACGTGTAAAAGTGTGTGTGTGTGTGCTTTTGTCTATATTTGTGTGTATGAGAGTGTGTGTGTATGCATATGTGTTTCACGTTATGGCAATGAAACACAGTAGTTGGATTGTTTTCAAGTAATATTATCAATGATGGAGGAAGATGTTGAGAAGGGAATGACCGAGTTAATACGAAAAGAATATGGGAACGACATATCTTTGTTGAAAATAATTGAAACAACCCAACGTATTGTCAAATACCATTATCTGTCAACAGCAAAGTAGTGGCACACACACATACAGAGGCACACACACACACACACACAGAGGCACACAAGCACACACACAGAGGCACACAAGCACACACATATACATACACACACACACACACACACACATATATATATATATATATATATATATATATATATATATATATATATATATATATATATATATATATATATATACTTATAAATATATATACTTATAAATATATATATATATATATATATATATATATATATATATATATATATTATATATATATATATATATATATATATATATATATATATATAAGTATATATATATGGATATAGTTGATAAATATGCATTTGCATATACATATGTATATACGCATATACACATGTATATCTATACCAATATACGTACGCATTTATATGTGTGTGTAGGATGGTACATAGTCATATTGCATATTTAGACATATTTGTGCATATGTATACATATGTGCATATATGCATATATATATATATAT
Organism: Octopus bimaculoides; assembly: GCF_046866305.1. Lineage (NCBI taxonomy): Eukaryota > Metazoa > Mollusca > Cephalopoda > Octopoda > Octopodidae > Octopus > Octopus bimaculoides. Next base: position 4,712,501 of record NC_142951.1, read on the forward strand.
ATATATATATATATATATACATACATATATATATATATATATATATATATATATATATATATATGTGTGTGTGTATATATATAAATATATCTATATATGAGTGTCTGTGTGTGTGTGTGTGTGTGTGTGTGTGTACGTGCACATATGTGTTGGGATGCGCTGGCGTATGTACCAGCGTCAAGTCTATTCAATACATACCAAGATGTCTATTGATTGTTGTAGGAAATGAAATGATAGTGAAAATAGCCTAACGGGAGGTTTGTTGGGAATATTGGCGACAGATGTACGTAGTCTCATATATTACACGATCTAGCATAGATGGAGGGAAAACAACAATAATTACACAAGTCTTTCGTATACACACTAATAACAGACATACATGCACACACACATATATAGATAGATAATAAACGCATATATACATACGACCACTCAGACACACACACATATGTGTGTATTCTAAATGCATATATATATACACATGTATATATATACACATGTATATATACTATCTTATACTTTTACTTGTTGCAGTCATTTGACTGCGGCCTCGCTGGATCAATGCCTTAAAAATTATTAGTCGAAGAATTCGACCCCAGGTCTAATTCTTTGTAAGCCTAGTACTTATTCTACCGGTCTCTTTGCTGAACCGCGAATGTTACGGGGACATAAACTCACCACTATCGATTGTGAAGCAATGGTAGGGCGACAAACACAAACTTACACACACACTAGCATATACATATATGCGCAGGAGTGGCTGTGTGGTTAGTAGTTTGCTTACTAACCACATGGTTCCGGTTTCAGTCCCACTGCATGGCACCTTAGGCCTGTCTCTTCTGCTATATCCTCGGGCCGACCAAATCTTTGTGAGTAGATATTTTAGACGGAAACTGAAAGAAGTCCCTCCGTCTGTGTGTGGCTGTGTGTGTGTGCGTGTATGTGTCTGTGTTTTTGTCTCTGTGTTTTTGTTTGTGTACGTGTGTGCATGTGTTTGTGTGCGTGTTTGTGTACGTGTGTATGTGTGTATGTATACGTGTGTGTGCGTGTGTATGTATGTGTACGTGTGTGTGTGTGCGCGTGTACGTGCGTGTATGTGCGTGTGTGTACGTGTGTATGCGTGTGTGTGTATCTCTGTGTGTGTCCGTGTGTGTGCCCGTGCATGTGTAAGCGTGTTTGTGTGTGTGCGTTTGCGTGTGTTTGTGCGTGTCTCTGTGTATAAATATGTGTGTCTGTCTGTGTTTGGCGTTTTAAACTTACGACAGCTGTTTCGGCAGAATTTTATTGATGTATTTCATAGATAACATTATCACAGATCATTTACCATCCTCAGGTAAAATATTTAGCAGGTAAGATGTCAAACAAGTGAGATTTCTTACAGCAAACGTGGCGAATCCTACATTGTTGGATAAGTGGTTCTTCAAAACACAACAGCGAATCTTGTAAGAAAATTATGAGGTGTGGCTTGAAAGTGCTCGTAAGAAGCTTCACCTGAGGGCTGTGTCTGTTTATCGCACTTAACTATCAAAACATCTGCTTCGTCTTGATGAACATTAATGTCAACTCAAGGCTATAACATGTCTGTGAATCTTGTAGGTTCTCAAAGAAAATATTAGCTATGAAATATACAGAAATGTAGGTAAGCGAATTTAAATATAAGTTTAGCTATATGCCTCTGCAACATTCCTCATGTGCAATCATGTGTTGAAGCATATTGTTATTTTTCAGGCTTTTTGTTGTTCATATTTTAGGCATTTGATTTTGCTAAATAAACACATGCACTATATATTCGTTCTTCGCTTCGGATTTATTTCGACCGTCGCTACGTTCTGAGTTCAAATTTCCGCCGAGGTCGAGTTTATCTTCCATTCTTTCGAGGGTCGATAAAATAAGTACCAGTTGAACACTGGGGTCGATGTAATTGGCTCATCTCCATCTTCAAATTTGGTGCCCTTGTGGCAAAATTTGAAACTATTTGTTGATCAGACCTCGTGTGCTTCTATGTATGTATTTATATGAGACTTGAGGAGTTTCTGCACTTTTGAAGCTTTCATCGTAAAATGCATCATCATTATTGTTTTCCTTCTATAGGTGTCAAAAAAGAGAGGGAGAGAGGCCTACACACAAAGGTGTGTGCATGTGTATATACATATCAATATGTGTGCATGTGCATCTGTATATGAATGTGTGCATATATAAATATATATATATATATATATATATATATATATATATATATATATATATATATGTGTGTGTGTGTGTGTGTGTGTATATATATATAGGTATGTATATATATATATATATGTGTGTGTGTATATATGTATATGTGTGTGTATGTAACTAGGTGTGTATCTATGTAATACTCAATGTTAATAATGTTTTTTTTTTCTGTAATCATAAGTTATGCGTCGGTGTTTCATTACTATGTGTTTTTATATTTTGCATGAACAAATCGAAAACTTTCTTATCTAAATATTTGTACATTTCTAGCTTCGCGTATATTTTGGGTGAAATGCCTGCAGTCTTGATGTTCGTTTTGTTGTGTGGGATCATGCTTCTTCAATTATGGCTGCGTGTTGCTTGTACTTTTACACTCGTGCATGTGCATATCTCTCTCTCTCTCTATATATATATATATATATATATATATATATATATATATGTGTGTGTGTGTGTGTGTGTGTGTGTGTGTGTGTGTGTGTGTGTGTGTGTGTGTGTTTGTGTGTGTGTACATATATATAAATATATATATATATATATATATATATATATATATATATTACGGAGATGTACTTGCATAGCAAGTGACCTGATCGGAGATCATGTGCTGGAACGAAAATAATTGCCACGTTGAAGGTGTTTATAAATCATTTTAAAAACCTTCAGATTCACTTCAACATTTAAATTTTATTTCCCAAAGTATTTTCGTCGCATCGAGACCGTGACATGTTCACTGACACCGTGTTGTATATATATATATATATATATATATATATATATATATATATATATATATATATATATATATATATATATATATATATATATATATATATTCGGCAGAATATTAGTTGTAACCCATCTTTTATACCAAGACAAAACAATGTACATGATAACACTTCCAATCAGCTAAGGTCAGAAGTGAAGAGAAACATTGCCTGTTACTGCATCGGGGCATTGTTAGTGCATCAGAGCTTTGATACTGCATCAGAGCATTGGACCTGTATCAGAGCATACGTACTGCATCAGGGTGGCGGAGGCGGAGGCGGTAATGGAGGCGGAGGCGGTGGCGGAGGTGGCGGAGGTGGCAGCGGCGGAGGTGGCAGCGGCGGAGGTGGCGGCGGCGGAGGTGGCAGCGGCGGAGGTGGCGGCGGAGTCGGTGGAGGTGATGGCGGAGTCGGCGGCTTTGGCAGCAGCGGCGTTGTTGTTGTTGTTGTTGTTGTTGTTGTTGATGATGTAGGTGGTGGTGGTGGTGGTTGTGGTGGTGGTGGTGCTTGCAGTGGTTCTGAGTTGTTGGTGATGGTGTCCTTTGTGGTGGCGGAGAAGACTGCTGTGGTGACGGTGTTTGTAGAGACGTTAATGTCAATAACGACCTCATCCTTAACAACATTAACCGCCACAATATCTGCCGAAGGTGAAACTTCATCATCATCATCACCACCACCACCACCCCTACCACAACCACCCTCATTATACGCAAGAACACAAGCAGCAGTACGTAGCAGTATTTGTTATTGTCTAACATCTTCCATTTTTTCACGAAATCTTCGCAGTATTATTTTCAAACAATTTCATATCGCGCGTTAATGGTTTCTCTCGAGAAGAAAGTAACTTATTTCATAAGGAGAAAAAAAAAACGAAATAAAACGAAAATACAAAATTAGATAAAAATACAAAAATATATCTGAATAAAGAAAATAACTGCACAACAGCAGCAGCAGTAGCAACAACGGCAAAACATACAAATACATATAAATAAATATAAAATATGTAATGTACTCAAAAACTGAACAAAAACAAATTATAAAAAAACTATAAAATATGAAATCACGTTTAAAATTATTATAGAAATATATTATATATATTTTTTTATATATAAATTTTAATACAAAAACCAAATCAATAAGTCTTTGCAATACTCACATATAATAAAACGATGCATATAAACGCCTGCGTTTTTACACTGTAATATGGCGAACAATGTGATACGCCATTTTACAATTTTCTATTAAGCTCTTTCGTTTTTCAAAAAATACCATTTTATGACTTTTGTATTTTCTTTTTCGCCACGTGACCTGTATAACATAAATGTACATATGTATGTACGTTTGTACATATATATATATATATATATATATATATATATATATATATATATATATATATATATATATATATATATATATATATATATATATATATATATGTATGTATGTATGTATGTATGTATTATATGCCTGTATCATGGATATGTGTATGCGTTAATATATGGATGTATATTGAATTTAAGTTGTTTTTCAAATGTCTCATTGTCTTGTTCCATTAGTGATTTGAAATCGGTAAAGGCAGCTGCTAAATAGACATACATTAACAAAAATCCAGTGGAAAAAAAAATATTATATATGATTATATTTAACTGTTTACACATAATCCTGAGAGCTATTAGTATTATTCCTAATAAACAAGGTGGCTTTCGCGTTAACAGTGGAGCATCTACGATGATTTGACACCTGCTAGACACAGCAGCCAAATTCCTGTATGACCAGACACACGCATACACATATATATACACACAGAAACACATTGCCTTATAATTTAACACACTCATCGGTAAAATTTCCACTTATTTCTTGTAATTTGAACTCAGAACGTAAAGACAGACGAAATAGCGCCAAGCGTTTCGCCCAGCGTGCTAACGTTTCTTATTTCTTTATTGCCCACAAGGGGCTAAACATAGAGGGGACAATCAAGGACAAACAAAGGGATTAAGTCAACTACATCGACCCTGGTGCGTAACTGGTACTTAATTTATCGACCCCGAAAGTATGAAAGGCGAAGTCGACCACGGCGGAAATTGAACTCTAAACGTAAAGACAGGCGAAATACCGCTAAGCATTTCTCCCGGTGTGCTAACGTTTCCGTCAACTCGCCGCCTTTCATGGGAAAAACATTGGCTAACGGCTGGTTCTAAAATCCTCAAAGCCTTGTAATCTCGAACCAGAGACTTTGTAATGGATGCAATTTAAACTCATACCCAGGATACACACGCACACACTCACAAGCTCACAGACACACAAACATACCCAAACATACACAGAATCACACGCATCAACGCACGCGCATGCACACACGCAGGTAGGCCGACAGGTACCCAGAGAGACCCTAACATAACTGAGTACAATTATGGAGAGAAGCGTAACGTGATTGTGTAAGATCAGAATGAGAGGACAGACACTTTAATATTCATAACAGTATTAATATGAATGAATCCTGCTGGCGTTCCAGGATTAGAGTCATTGTTAGCAATTGTTTCAGTACAATTCCAGTGAGTGTATATCGAGGTACCGTTAATAGATATTCAACGTTGGATGATAGAATTTGCATCACAAACCCGTATTCTGCAGATCTATCCCGCCCCGTTGCGAATTCGGCTGCTTTCTTTTTCTGTTTCTCTTTTTATATAGGCTTGAGTTCACAAAAGCTTCAGGAGTTGGATCCTGAGGGATAGAAATTATATTGGAAGCCCGCCGTGTGTATAAGTCTCTCTGTCTCTCTCTCACCCTCTGTCTATTTCTCTTTCTCTCCCCCCCCTCTCTCTCTCTCTCCCTCAATATATATATATATGTGTGTATATATATATATATATATATATATATATATATATATATATATATATATATAAAGAGTATGAGTAAAAAGGAAGATTAAGTACGGTTAAACAGCTTTAAATTTAAATTAAATTAGGTAACAAGTTACCTGTATAATAAGATCTAAGTGAAGGCTCACGGCTCATTGGTTAGAGCGTCGAGCTTACGATCGTGAGGTTGTGAGTTCGAATCCCGGACCGGGCTTCGTGTTGTGTTCTTGAGCAAGACATTATTTAACGTTGCTCTAGTTAAATCAGCTGTAGAAATGAGTTGTGACATCACTATATCGGCACCTTTGCCTTTCCCTTGGATAGTATCAGTGGCGTGGAGAGGGGAGGCTGGTATGCATGGGCGACTGCTAGCCTTCCACAAACAACATTGCACGGACTTGTGAAGGGTTATGATTGTATTTCAGTCAATGGCCATTGTTTAATTTCTAAATTTGAATTTATTTAGTTTGAAACGAAAAAAAAAAACACACTAAGCTTTTATAATGATGTATAATTTTCATATCTTATCACATTCATTGATATCTATTATATATATACATACATACACACACACGCACACACATAGGGTATTGGAATCTTAATAGTGGGTTTTCAAATGCAATGACCAATCTTAAAGACTATTGCATTTTACTCACAATGTATTGGAATCTTATATGTATACTATTGTATGTATACTATTCTGCCTAAAAAATGGATTTACAAATACAATATACCTACATTCACTCTCTATTCCCTATCTTATTTAAATTAACTATTACTTAACCATCCTCTCACACCATCTCCGATGAAGGGATATAATAAATATCCTGGAAACAGCCGTAAGACCTTCTATTTATAAATGTTCTATAATGTACACAGCCTTGATTTTTTATTTTATTACGAAAAGTAAATCCTTATATATATATATAAAGTGTGTTTACTCGAAATATTTTAACTAAACAATTATGTTTACATGAAACAAGTTACACACGCAAATACTACATTTTAGTAAAATAATTTTCTATGAGCAGGATTTAGATTTGGTTACACAAACGAAGCCCGAGATTAAGAAACCCACGGAATACAGGAAGCGTTAATCCACAACGTGATTTCTAATAAGTAGACTAAGCTATAGAATCATCCAAACACATAAAATGCAACAATTTGCTTAAACATGATTCATTACTATCATGCAGACACAACACACACACGCACACACATGGAAGCACAAAAACAACGTGCACACAACAGACGTGAACACGCACACACAGACGCACAGACATAGAAATATACATTGTGTGCTCTTTGAATGGTGTACTAACCATGGAGTAGATAACATGTTATCGAAATTTCACAACGTAAGCTCCAAAATGCATTGCATGTAAGAATTAACTCGTAATAAAGTACAGCAAATACGCTATCGTCACAAAAGGAAACTCTGAAATGCATTACGTGTAAAAATAATCCTTTTCTATTCTAGGCACAAGGCTTGGAATTTGGAGGAGCGGGGTAGTTCATTAAGTCAGCCCCAAGTATTTCACTGGTACTTAATTTATCGATCTCGAAAGGATGAAAGACAACGTCGGTCTTGGTGGAATTTGAAGTCAGAACCTAAAAACTAACGGAAGGGCGCTAAGAATTTTGACCGGCGTTCTATTGATTCTGCTAGCTAATAATAATAATAATAATAATAATAATAATAATAATCCTTTCTATTAGAGTCACAAGACTTGAAATTTAAGGGAAAGAGATAGTCGATTATATCAATTCCTAGTATTCAACTAGTACTTATTTTATCGACCCCAAAATGATGAAAGGCCAAGTCGACCTTTGCTCGGAACGTAAAGATAGACGAAATGCCGCTTTGCATTTTGTCCGGAGTGCTCACGATTCAACAAGCTCATTGTAATAATGATAATAATAATAACGGAACAGTAAGCCAAGATAAAAGCAAATATCTGAAGGAGAATGGGATAGAAGGTCTTGTGGATCTCCCACCGCACGTTTGCTTCTTAAGGACAAGGAGAATTATCAAGAAGTTTTTAAGCAATTTAGAGTCTATCGAAATGTTATGGATATCTAGGGCGACAGTTAATAACCCGCGACCCACCTGAATTCTATCAGGAAAGAACAAACCTAAGTGAAATCAATGCTAATAATAGTAACATACAATAAAATCATTGTCATTAGAGAAAGAAAAAATTGAACTGCATAACAGGTAATGGTTATCTAACAGTATTTAATAAACTACAAAAATAACATTATTGCAAAAGGAAACTTTTAATCGATAACAAGTCATAAGCACGTAACAGTGCGATCAGATTCTAATAACGAATGTGTTTTAAAACTTCCATTACAAACAATAAAATCTGCGAACTTCCCGACTCCCGACTGTTTTATTGCCAACACAAGTCCGCCATTGTTTCCGCGCTGGTCACTCTTTACTTACAAGTAATAATTATAATGAAACACACCAGGAAACACAAAGCTAATCGTACATCAATAATAATAATAATAATAATAATAATAATAATAATAATAATAATAATAATAATAATAATAATAATAATAATAATAATAATAATAATAATAATAATAATAATAATAATAAATAAAAGAAAGAACTTAGTGAACAGCATATTAATAACCTACAGAGTTTCTGGTGGAAGAATTCCATATAATATATATTATTCTGGGCAAAAAATATCGATGGTATACAGTTGCCACATATGAAAATCTGTTAAAAATCTGTCCGATGGTATAAATTCAACGGTTGAAATTCAAACCCTGTTGGTTGTATTTAAAGAGAGATGAAGAAACGGTTTGTGATAGTTTTTTAAGTTAAGCGTAAGTATTCTATTGTTTCACGCAATCTATTGGATTTTTAGTAAAAGAATGTATATAACGTGCCTCTAGAAATCAGTCATAGTCCCTTTAATTGTCTAAAGAAAGGCTATCGGCCATATCTACACTTACAGATGTGTGTGTATGTGTGTCGATTCTGAGAAATCGAACACACACACATATATATATATATATATATATATATATTAACAGTTGTCTATGTGTGTGTGTGTGTCTTTGTGTCTGTTTGTCCTCTACCACCACCACTTAAGAACTTGTGTTGCTGTGTTTACTTCCCCTTAAATTAATGTGCTGCACTCAATACTGGGTCAGACCCCATTTCAATAACGCCGTCCTTTCTGCGCCTTTGTACGGGGTTGTGACGTGGGCTTTTACGAAGACAGGAGAGCATCGATTGACTGCGATGCAAAAGGCTTTGGAAACATTCATATATGAACATATCCGAAATGTAACATTTCCAGAACGGGTCATCGTGAACGATTCCGTAGAACACCAAATGAACAACTGCCGTTGTGCTGGACATGCCGCATTCTTCATTTGCACCAGGTCGTCTGTGTATTTACCGAATAGTATGCATGAAACCGAAAACTGGCCATTCATATGTACTCCTGTTCGGTGTGCAGGAGATATTGTTAAAACAATTTGGGACAAAGATGGAAAAGAAAGGCGTAATTAAGAAGGGACTAAAAGTTGTTTTGCGAATAGATGTCTATAAGAACACCCGATAGTCTGATTCGTATATTGGATATGTATACGTTTAGCAAGAGTTCTATCTCAGTAAAAACACCACACACTCCTAAGAACATCGGTTACTTTAATCTGGATGGTTGACATTGAAACGAGACCTGGCCACTTAACATATTTTTGTCAACACAAATATTCATTCAAATAATTTCAAATGTCTTGGGGCTAAACACAGGACGGCTCCTAAAAAAACTGTTGTTACATTTCCAAATTAACAAATTCTTTGTTTTTTCTTTTTCTTAACACACATTTCACATTCAATATTTTTGTCGTCATTGATGAACATTTTTTTTTTATTCAAATATTTCAAAATGCCTTGAGTATGAAAACTGGATATCAACGTGTAGTATTATTACACGTACTCACCAAACAAAACGTATTCTATTCTCTGTTTATACGACTTATTCAACGGATTCAATTTTCTGTATATAAATAGGAAATGTTTTCTTTTAATAACTTGGGAATTGCAAAAATGCTAAAACACGAAAATCGGAGTTGCAATTTGTTCAGGTTTAGCTCGCATTCACATTGATATTTGCATCATTGTACATCATTGCATTGACATCCTTCTCTTTCTCTGGAGTATTTACATCACCGAGTACTTCTTTACGCATACACACACACACACACACACACACACACACACACACATACACACACACACACATACATACACACACACATATATATATATATATATATATATATATATATACATAAGTATATGTATATACATATGCATATATATATGTGTACACACAAGTATGCGTATGTGTATATATGTGTATATGTATGTATGTATGAATAGATAGATAGAATGATAGATAGATAGAATGATAGATAGATACGACGAGGAAGAGAGAGAAAGAGAGAGAGACAGAAAGAGAGAGATAGATTCATTTATTTAAGCGGTAAACTAATACAGTGCTTGAAAATTTTCTCTCCCGTGTTGTCTTTTTCAAGTTCCTGTTTTTGTCCAAAAGCTTTATAATATATATTTTCTTCGAACTACATGTATATATATATATGTGTGTGTGTGTGTGCGTGTATGTTTGTGCGCGCCTATGTCTGTACATGTATATACGTATGTATGTATATATATGTGTGTGTGTATATATATATGTGGTGTGTATATATATATATATATATATATATATATATATATATATATATATATATATATATATATATATATATATATATATATATATATATATATATATGAGAGAATGTACGAAAAAAACAACAACAGACGAGGACAGGTGGTGTAAACAACAAAAGGATGTATTAGTATGACGCTCGGGAATACGGAAAGTCTTTAACGTTTCGAGCTACGCTCTTCAACAGAAAGAATACGGAGACAAGGAGAAAAACACGATATATATATATATACATACACACACACACACACACACACACACACATATATATATATATATATATATATATATATATATATATATATATAAATATATATATATATATATATATATATATATATATATATATATATATATATATATATATATATAAATATATATATATATATATATATATATATATATATACATATATATATATATATATATATATATATATATATATATATATATATATATATATATATATATATATATTAACCTATATACATAGCTACAAAACAAAGTACACTTATAAATTCGTACTTATGTATTACCAACTTCTTCTCCTTCTTTTTCTTCTTCTTCGGTACGTTTATTATTATTGTTCTTTTTATTACTATTATTATTATTATCATTATTACTACTATTATTATTATTATTATTATTATTATTATTATTATTATTATTATTATTATTATCATTACTATTACTATTATTATTTACTTCTGTTTGCGGAATCCAGTGCCATCTTACAAATATCTATTGCACAATTTAATATATTGCTTATTTCCTCCGCCAACCAATATATTCTATTTTCAATTTTACTTATTTCCTTCCAATTATATTGTTTCTAATTTTCTCGGTCAACAAATTGTTTCCGTGTCAAATATTATTACGATGTCGCCCGTTATAGTTTTCTTATATTGGTGATGGTGGTGATGATGGTGGTGGTTATGATTGTTGTTGTGCTGGCTATGGTGGTGGTAGTGGTGGTGGTGAAGGTAGTGCCGACTGCTGCGGTGGAAGTAGTGGTGGTAGTAGTGGAATTGGTCGTCGTCGGTGTTGGTGCATTGATTGTGGTAGTAGTTGTGATGTCTTACTTGTTCTTGTTTCTGTGGTGGTGTTGGTGCTGGTGGTGATGGGTGGTGGTGGTAGATTGGTGGTAACTCTGGCGGTGACGGCAGTATTTGGGGCGGTGGTGGTGAGAGTGGTGGTCGTGATGGTCGTGATGGTGTCGGAGGTGGTAGAGGTGGCGGTGGCAACGAGGATTTTGGCGGTAGTGGTTGGCTCCGTAGTGGTGACTGTTGTAGTGGTGATGGTGGTGGTGGTAGTTGCGGTTTTGGTGATGTTAATGGTGGTGGTAGTGGATGTGATCGTGGTAATGTTGGTGTTGGTGGTGGTTTTAGTAGTGGTAATCGTGGTAATTTCGGGGGTGGTAGTGGTAGTAGTAGTAGTAGTGGTAGTTGTGATGGGGATGTTGTAGACTTAGAGTAGTGGTCGATTTGGTACCGTTTCTGTTGTAGTATAGGACTCTACTGAATGAGTTGTGCAGGCGGTGGTATAATTGGTGGTGATGGTATTGATGATGGATGTGGTATTGGTGGTAGTTACAGAGATACTGGTGGCCGTCACGGCTTATGGCTAGTGGGGGTTGTGATGGTAGTTGTGCTGCCAGTGGCTCTACTGATTGCAGGGTATTACTGGTGTGGTGGTGGTGGTGGTGTTGATGGTTGTGGTAATGGTAGAAGTAGTGGCTGTGGTAGCAGTATTGGCAGTGGTGGCGGTAGTGGTAGTGGTTAGGATGGTAGTCGTGGTGGTGGTGATGGCGGTGGTAATGGTGGTAGTGGCGGCTGTGGTGGTGGTATTAGTGGTGACAGTAGGGGTAGTGGTGGTAGTGTTGGTGGTGTTGGTGTTGGGGGCTGGTGTTGGGGGCTGGTGTTGGTGCGCGTCGTCGTGTCGGTTGTGTTAATAGTGGTGTTTCATAGTCCCATATCAGCCTTCAATCTGCATACCAGTAATCCATCACGTACTTCTCTTTTTCCTTTTTTTTTCTGGAAAAACATATCATACCACGTGATAATTTCGGTTTCCACATTAATTATCAACCACAAAATTCTTTCTCTTTTCATATTTTATACGACTTCTACTTACTCTATTAATGTCTTCCTCATTATATTTCTTCTTTTTTTTCCCATTTTTTTTTTTACTTCATTCACAGCGATCAATGGAGCAAATTATAATTCTTTGACTACCGGAAGTACATCAGTGGACATATTTATTCCAACACAATTGAATTATAGCTGTGTAATTGATCATGAAATACAGGGGGGAGGATTGTGTGCTGATAAAATTTAAGTGTACTTATATGGTCGTTCTGTATCGGTATGTTTGTATCCTCATTATCTCTCACACGTGGCACACAGACCACATACACACGCACAAAAAGCACGCGTATAAATGTGCATCTACAGAAATAAGTACATGCAAATGTGTGTGTTTGTGCGAGCGTGTGCGTGCACCTGTATGCATGAATGTGCATATGAGAGTATATACATGTATGTGTGTGTGTTATTCGATTACGAATAAAGCAGCGCCAGTTCTGTAAACATTATCGACCGCACATATTGAACGTATGAATTTTGTTTGTTCGCCTGTTCGCTGCGGGATAGCGCTTCAGGGACAACTCTCACATAGTGCTATGAGGAAGTCGTCTCCAAAGCGTACTACCACAATGAACCAGCTGCCAAGAAGCAAATCACATACAATGAGTACATGCAGCCGATAGTGGCAGCATATATATATATATATATATATATATATATATATATATGGTGGTTGTCTACTCCTTAAACAGAGTTTGACCACCTCCTGCACCTACACCTTAGCCCTTTCATGGCGTCTGATGTGGCTTTTTAAACCAGACAGTGTTTTGAAAAAAACACCCACACAGATTGCACCTCTGATTTGCACTACCAATACCTGCAAGTAAGTTCTGCTCATTGTGGATCCTAACATGTCTTTTAAGACCCCCATTGGATTTGCAAACCCTCTGGCACACACCACATTCATATATACATATATATATATATATATATATATATATATATATATATATATATATATATATTAGCTTAAAGGTAAAGCAATTGGCTGGTAATCACAGACACGTGAGTTCGAGTTTCATAGTTGGCCGCTGCAATTTTTCTGCAATATAAGGATATTATACTATTATATGCATGTATATGTGTGTGTGTGTAAAAATAGATGGACATACACACATATAAATAAATATGTATGTACAAACTTATGTCTGTGCGTATACACACACACACACACACACACATAAATATATATATATATATATATATATATATATATATACGACGGGCTTCATCCAGGTTCCGTCTACCAAATCAAC
>NC_142951.1:4729029-4756529 GCF_046866305.1 Octopus bimaculoides
TTCATGCCAATGTTTTCTCAAAAGGAATGTTAGAACAAAGCCGAATACATTGTCATGCATTCTTTAGTTTTTATATTCTTACATTCCTGGAATACTCAGTAACTGCGTTCTATATCTTACGACACCTGGTGCTAATGTGTTATTTTATAATCGGTTTTTACTGTTATATTTATCCTCATCAGTTAATATGTGTGTTATGTGCTTACTAATGGTATTAATTAATTTTTAGTATTATCGAGCAATAGTTAGAGTTCTTGTTCCTGCTGTTTGATTTTCTACGCTTTTTACTTTTAAGAGCTATACTTGCCAATGTATAAATCTTGATTTATATCTGAGAACTAAATTGTGATCAAAAATCATCCCAGCAATGACCTTCTAGCGGCTATTTAAGTAATGTGTTCGTATAAGGATAAATGATTGCATGTGGTGCTGACGATAAAGCAATAATTTCTGATATACTCATATACACTCATTGCCTATTTTTCCGCCTTCTATCGCATGCTTTATATAGAGGTATTCGTATACAAAACGTTGTGTAATCTATTCCCTGTCCAATGTATGTGTCGTTCTAATACTTTACTTCATAGAGTTAAGTTCTCGTTTGAGAAGAAGGAATAACACTATGATATATATCGTTTACTAATAATCCATTTATAAGAGATTCTCATAAATATTTGCGCATTTAGATATTCAGATGACGCCTACTTCACAATTAAAATACTCCGCGAATTTAAAGGATGATAATATCAAATTTAATGAAATTCAATGACACTTTATTAAATATCCTCCTACATCATTTGTTCCATAAGATGAGATATATGCCCTGCAGACAAAGCAGACATTCTGTTACAGACGTTGTTTAACGTCAAACAAAAGATCTGAACTAGTGAATACTTGCAGACGATTCCACCATTATCTAATTGAGACATTACTAACTTAAAACTGTCAAGACTATATTATTTTCGGCACATAGTATTTTCTGTACATAGCACATAGTACCATACTCCAAAACACGATCAAGTTACTTTCAAAAAGGAAACATTTAATCAACATGTGACAGTTCCCTTCACTATGCTTGTTTTACTAATATGGTGCCTAAGATGCGATGTTCACAAATATTAAGGATACCAATATATATATGCTGTTGTTGTTTGTTTGTTCCTTCTCGAGCCATGCCTGGTTCATAAGGGCCGGTCCCCGATTTCATTGGCGTATAGGTTCCCCATCTGGACGATCCATCGCAGGTGAGCTGCTAGATGCAGGAGGAAAGAGTGAGAGAAAGTTGTGGCGAAGGAGTCAGTAGACGTTCGCCATTACCTTCCGCCGGAGCCGAACGAAGCATAGGTGTTTCGCTCATATATATATATATATATATATATATATATATATATATATATATATATATGTATGTATATTATATATATGTATGTATGTATGTATATACATATATACATATATATATATGAATATATATATACATACATACATATATATAGATAGATGAAATATATATATATGTATACACGCACACACGCATACACGCACACACGCATACACGCACACACGCATACACGCACACACGCATACACGCACACACGCATACACACGCGCGCGCGCGCGCACACACACATACAAACACACACGCAAACAAACACAGACGCACACACACATATATGACTATCTATCGTTGTAGATATGTTTCTATGTGGTTTAACGACAGTAAAAGTATTTTAGTCTTAACTCCTCCCGTACTGTTGACCTGTACAATAGGAGCAGGACGACTTCCATAATCCTGGTTTTGAGCAAACACCTTCATTTTCCCAGGTGATACAAATTTGCTTCAAATCTTTGAAAGCGGCGTGACATGTCTTCTAGCTTCCTCTCTCTCTCTTTCTCTTCGCCTCCTTGGTCGTACCCATTGTATAGTTGCTATCTCCTGCTCGGGCATTGGTACTTCTGGCTGTTGCTAAAACATGGTTTGCAACACTCATTATTATTTCCACTGAGGTAAAAATTATAATCGCCACAGAAACAGCAACTAAATTTGTCAAATAAGAGCAGAGACAAACTGAAAAAAGAAATGTCAGCAAGAATTAAGTAAGAAAATACGGAAAGCCAAAAAACTATAAGCGTCATATTTATGAATAGTATTTCAATAAAGTAACATTGCTAATAGGAGTAAACCGACAGTAAAATAAGGCTGCAAAGTAATAGACTGCAGATTCAACGGAATTAAGGAAGCAGTACGTATAAAAAATATAGAGTAGATGGTAGTTAAATGGGTAGATAGATTGTGGGCTTAAATAATAGTCTTTATATAGAAACTAAAGTAAAATCGGTCATATGTTTTCAATACAAAATTTAGATTTAAGAAGAAGCAATGCCGGCGCACAATGGCCGTGTGATAAAGAAACGTTGGATGAAATATATGTAAATATGTATCAACACATACACACAGACACATATATAAAGATATACATACATAGATATGTGTGTATGTGTAAATAAATAAATAAATATATATATATATATATATATATATATATATATATATATATATATATATATATATACATATACATGTATGCATTTATATATATATATATATATATATGTGTGTGTTTTATATTTAAATGTATGCTTTTGTATTTATATATATGTATGTATGTGCATGTTTACATATAGGTAAAATATTACTATATATATAGAGAGAGAGACAGACAGAGACAGAGACAGAGAGATAAATATGTATGTACTTATGTAGATATGCATGTATATAAAGACATATACACATATAGTCATGAATACTGCGCACACATATATATATGCCAGCGTTCGTGTGCGTATATATGTATATATATGTTATAAAATAACAACAAAGATGATGATGATGATCATCATCATCATCGTCATCATCATCATCATCATCTACGTCGTCGTCGCCGTCATCGTCATCATCAGCATCAACAGCAATAGCAGCAGCAACATCATGAACATCGTCATCATCATCATCATCATCATCATCATCATCATCATCGTCATCATCATCATCATCATCATCATTCTGAAAGTCAAGCAGAGTAAATGGATGATAGAGGCCAGATTTATGAAAGCAATCAGTTCAAAGCTAAAGAACTGGTGATAGTTTCTGTTCCAAATGTTTCTAAGATTGTCGAGTTTTTGATTGGCTGAGACACGGCACTCATTTTACATGAAAATTGAAGCAGGGAAGGTGAGAAAAACAATTTACCTGTCAGAGACGCATTTCACACACCGCTCCCTGCAAATCTTCTCAAGTAATTGAAAATTTAATAAACGTCTATTGTGACAGATTTCACAAATGTGTAGGTGTGTATGTATATTTACATACATACATATGCATATATATATATATATACATATATATATATATATATATATATATATATATATATATATATATATATATATATATATATATATATATATATATATATATATATATACAAATATACATATATACATATGTACATATATATATTTCTGTGTATGTATATATCTATACTTACTTGTATATATGTAATATATATACATGTGTGTATATACAATAATACACACATAAATATATATGTACATAACTATATAGGCATGTGGACTTTCACGTATGTATATTTGTATTCATACTAACAAGTATTTATGCATATATGCGTGTGTCTGTGTATGTGTGTATGTGTGTATATGTGTGTTAAAGTGCATACATATTTATCACTAATTATGTATATACATATGTAAACATTTATGGGTGTGTGTGTATAATACACACATATACCCACAGGCATATATATGTGTGTGTGTGTGTGTGTGTGTGTCTCTGTGTGTGTGTGTGTGTGTGTGTGTGTGTGTGTGTGTGTAGATACATACATATATACATACATACAAAGCATATACGGTCTCGGAAATGAAGGTATAGACATCTCTGTTGCCAAGTTTGGAATCGTTGAGCTGCAGGTAGACCAGATTCCAGAATCCTGTAAGGATTTGTTGTTTATACAAAAAATAATACGGCAAATAACAAATCCCCACTGGACCCAAAAAACAAAAGTCTTAACTTACAGTTGAGCTTCACTTAATTAGCCACACTGGAAACCAGCGTGGCTACTTCTTTCAGCGCTAAGAAAAACACTCACATGCGCAGTGAGAAGCGAGCTTCTTACCATACAGCCACGCGCAATCATTTGTTTAACTTGTTAGTTAAACTGTCACACGTTTGTTTGTTTTTTTTGATTTTGTTTATTTTATCGTCAAAGTCCTTTCGTTGTCATGCGCAACATTTTCAGTGTTTCTGTCTTAGTCCGTTATGGGAGTTGCGTTTGTCTGCCTGAGACCGTGTTGTTTGTCTGTGTGTCTTTATCTCCTATTCTTTCGTCTATATTTACGTAATAATTCTTTCTGCAATAGATGCAGGGCCTTGAAAATTTGTGCTACGGAACAACACGATTACATCAACCCCTGAGCTGAACCTGTAATCATTTAATCGACCCATAAATGCGGAAATTCAGGGTTGACCTCGGTGGCATTTGATCTCAAAACGTAATACCGAAGAAATGCTAACGATTTTCCCATCTCCCCGATTTTACTATATACTTACATAGTAATAACTGCTAAAAATTCTAAATTAGAACTGTAATTATGTAATCAACCATTTGATAGACTAAAGTAATGACATACACGCAAGATGCAAGAGGAAATACAGGTGTCAATATTAAGATAATATATTAATTTATTGCAAACACGACGACGTGTTCCATTTGCTCACGTCTTTCAATCCAGTGACACACATTGAAATAAACCAAACACATACACACACGTACGCACGCACACACACTCTCACAAACACACGCATACACACACTTGCGGACGCATACGCATGCACACTTACAGAGAAGCACACAAGCACACTGCAGAGATTGTGTATTATTCTTGCTATATCCACAACGCTCGCATTAGATCAAAATTCCAATTGATCTTTTTTGACTTCATATTTTGCTCATTAAATCTCTTAATGAAGTAGGAAGGCTAATGAGAAATTGCCAACTTTGATAGTTTCGTCGATATGACCGTTCTAACCGCAGCAAAAGACTTAAAGCATATTACATGCATTAAAGCCATATTGAAGCCAAATTTCACATTTGATGTCCGTGAAAAGATGTGTTTTTATGTTATTTTCTAATTATTCATTAATTGTTTGTCTTTGGATTTGGTTTAATTTATTGTGTTATAGAATTCTATTTATTAATTTCTTTTTTATCGCAGTATATTATTTTGCCTTTACAGTATTTTTAGCGTTTTGTTGTTTCTGAAGAGATGAGTGGGAATATGGCGGGTTGTTATAAGTTTTTAAGGAGTGTATCGCTTGCTGTTTAGTGGCGAACCACGTGGAAAGCCATGTTCATTCACACACATATATGTAAATATATTCACTGAGGCATGCATCGAGAAATATGCTAGCAAATTTAGAGACAACCCATGCACACACAGACAGATACGAATTTGTTTGCGTCTCCCTCTCTCTCCTTCTATCTGTATATGCCAATATAAATAGATAGATAGATAGATAGATAGATAGATAGATAGATAGATAGATAGATAGATAGATAGATGATGGATGGATAGATAGATGATGGATGGATAGATGGGTGGACAAATAGACAACCAGATAGGTAGATAGATAGATAGATAGATACACAATCTTATATACATATACATGTACATATATACATATGTAAGTAAATGTATGTAAATAGATGTATGCATCTATTTTTTGTGTATATATCAATGTGTCTGCTTCTATGTATGTATGTGTGTATGTATGTATGTATGTATGTATGTATGTATGTATGTATGTATGTGTGTGCGTGTGTTTCTTGGTATTACGATATTCGAGATGATTAGTTATTATAATAAATAATTACTCCTTTCAAATAGCTCTATGTTTTATTAATGAAATTTGATTGCGTTGTCGTAATTTAGTTTGTACATGTATATACGCACACACAATCAAACTTACACACACACATACAGACGCGCACACTCTCATACACATGTATATATGTATGCATTGTGTATTATTTATATAAATACATATATATATATATATATATATATATATATATATATATATATATATATATATATATATATATATATATATATATATATATATATATATATATATATGTATGTATATATATATATATATTTGTATATTTATGTATATATATATATTAGTTGGCTAGAACACACGTACACATGTGTGTGTGAATGGTGTACGTGTGTGCACTGGTATGTGCAGTTGATATCTACGGCTTACATTTAGTGAACTGAAACCGTTAAACTCAACGGCTGGCTCACCCTCTTACTTTGTATAATTATACAATCCACATATATCAAGGACGACTGGGCTCATAGACAATGAATGGAATTATAATCACTCAGTTTAAAACAACACGCACTATGATTTTCTTACGCAATGAATTGCTGTTTATGAGACATCTTTCAAAACAGTTCCCTGCAGTTTTTGCAGAAAATTATCACGTTTTGCTATACTTGGATATGGTCATTGTTTTACTTGCATAATAAACACACGCGCTGTATATTCGTTCTTCACTTCAGATTTTGTTGTTTCGGCACCCCCGGACGATGAAGTAGGCTAGCCCAGTACGTAGATATAGAGGGAGAAGTCTAGACGTCTGGGTAGTTGAATAGAGGCCATCCGAACGTGTGATATAACAGATTTATTATTGTTTCTGTTTTTTTTATTTCATGTCCTTTGTCTAGAAAACTTTCGTCACACATTCTGTGACATCTTCAGCGACTCTCCACCTCAGGTCTACTGTCTTTCTATGGTGTATATCCTTATCTGCGTACCTTATCTGGTGTATATCTTTATCTGCGCGTGCTTTTGCCGTTTACTTCGGCTGCCAAATGCTGGCTGCAAATTTCAGCAAATTGGCGCCTATTTTATGAACTTCCAAATGATGAATGGTAAAAGTTGCCCTCCGTGGAATATAAACTCACAACGAAAAACCGGAAAAAATGTTAAGCATTTTGTTCTCCCTGCTAACGAAGCTGCAATTGCGCCATCTTCAACAGGGTGCAAACGTTGCTATCAGCTAGTGTAGATTTTGTTGGTGTGTTCAATAGAAGGATATCCAACTGTGCGTTGTGAACCATTTTGGTTGGTAGTATTTCACGCTATTTCTCTATATAATTCATCAATTCACCATTGTATTTTCATAAGCTTCTGAGAACAGGAATTTATGGTGGTCACGCAATTGGCTGATATTATTGGTGTTGCTGTTGCCGTAACTGATTCTATTTTTCTGCAAGTTATGGTCGCATCTGTTGTTATGTTTGAGTGATTTACCACTGTTGTTTCTCGTTTCTTTATACATTTTCCAAAGAGGCGGTTTTAGTTGTTGCTCTTCTGGTGTTTATGACGCTTTTGTTGTCGTCGTCGTCTTTTCTTCTTCTTCTTCTTCTCCTTCTCCTCCTCCTCCTTCTCCCTCTCCTTCTCCTCCTTCTCCTTCTGCTATTGATAATGTTATTGTTGAGGAATTGTCTTGGTCGTGGAACGCAGACGGTTGATGATTCCGTTAGTATCTTCCAAACACTTTCACCGCAACTATTGTTGACTTATATCAGCCGGTTCTTCACTTATGCTATGCTCTCTCTCTCTCTCTCTCTCTCTCTCTCTCTCTCTCTATCTATCTATCTATCTCTCTCTCTCTCTCTCTCTCTCTCTCTATGTCTCTCTCTCTCTCTCTCTCTCTCTCTCTCTCTCTCTCTCTCTCTCTCTCTCTCTCTCACTTTCTCTCTCTTTGTTTATGCTTTGGCAACGTTTTTGCTGTCGACGAATAAATTGAATCAACACATTCTTTTTGCTTCTTAGTAAACTTGCAAAACATCAGCCGCACGTTCATGGGCGAAATAATTAGATTATGACGTCACAAAAGAAAAGTATCAAACATTTCAAACAAAATACAATAGTGCAAAAAAGCAAAACAGAAAAGTAAAAATAAATAAATAAATTGGAGAATAAACAGAAGAAAATCAAGGTGGATGGATAGAGGGGCCGCATAATCAAGAACGAATGGTGTGCGCAGCTATGCACCTCAGTCGTGACCCCGATGGTGTTGCCGCGGTGAATGGTCAGCGACACTCACTACAGTAGCAACTCCACCTCGCCGAGTTCGTTTCTGAGACGCGCCCCGTTATCTCGATCTTGCGAAAATGCAGTGTTCCAGAATACCAGACATCTCAACGACGACCGACACAAACTGATAGCAGCCAGTCGGACCCTTAATTTATTGATTTATCCACATCTTCTGCGTTAGGGGTGGTGATACCCGGGTGCGCAGCCGATGCAACAAGAATGCAGCGAGAGGACGTGTCGCAGCATGTCGCGTCCCAGATTAAGGATTTGCTTTCCTTGTACCGTCATGCGCTTAATTCTGTAGTTTGCTTCAACATAGCATAAAGGATAATACAGTTCTATATTTAAGTGATGAGGAATTATGTACATTTGCCGGATATTTCTCCTCATCTTGTTTTTTGTTAACACAACGTTTCGGTCGATAAACCCTTCAACCTTCATCATACGAGCATGTGGCGTAGTGGTTCGATTCCAGGTAGTGACCTAAATAATGATAATAATAATAATAATAATAATAATAATAATAATAATAATAATAATAATAATAATAATATTAATAATAATAAAAATAATAATAATAATAATAATAATAATAATAATAATAATAATAATAATAATATCATCGAAAAAATAACTTACGAACGATAAACCCAGATTTGAAATTTCCCCAAGAAGGGTAAATCAGCTGAAACGTTTTGTTACCAACAGACAAGATGAGGACAAATATCCGTCGAATGTAAATAATGTAAATAATGTATAGCATAATGGAAGAAATACATAGAAGAAATATAACGAAGAAATATATAATAGAAAAAATTGAACAAAATGCAAAATATGAAAGATACGTCATTTTCACTTACAATGTTGAAAAATTCTGAGCGAAATGACGTCATAATAGATCATACAGTTCTATATTTGGGAGATGGGGAATTATGTACATTATTTACATTATTTACATTTGACGGATATTTGCCCTCATCTTGTTTGTTGTTAACACAAGTAACCTGTTCACTTTCCTTTCTGGGTATGTATAGTTTTGCTACTCCTACTCTTGGGTGAAGTCATCTATTCATATGGAAAACCATGCTAGCCCTTCTCTCAAGATTTTCTAATTCAGATATTGTATAATCTACACAAGCTCCTGAATATCCAAGTAACCATATTGCCCAATTATTTGCACTAATCACAAGATGCCTCTCCCCATCCATTCACCTATTCACAATTAATCTTATGTAAACTGAGTTAGAATAAAGAACATGGAGTGATTACATACGACCACAGTAACGATGTCTACGTTGAATTGTGACAAGAACAAGAAGGCATGACAATTTAGCCTGTCAGGTTTACCTCGGACTATCTAACCCGAATCATCATAAGTAGTTACTTCCCCTTGTCCAGACTTATTTTCTTGCTTTATTTATCATATATTGTGGGGTTAATTATAACCTGTTTATAGACGAACTTTGCTTATTATTTTTGCTGCTAACCTTACTTTACGGAAATACAATGCTGCATTTTTTTTCGATTGCTTTGTAGTTAGCATTACTACGAGATTCTTACCTGTCGATTTGCTAGCGACACGGGGGTTAAAAGACCAAATTTAAATTGGTTATGTATTTAGAAACAAATACTGCATTTAACATGAAATATATTTAGTTTATATACAATAGTCATAGAAAGAAATGAGACAATTATTAACAATATTATTATTTTCAGTTTTAGAAAAGCAGATGCTTTATTACAGGTTTTGTTAGATAATCTTTAATTGGCCAATTTATTAAAACCAATTTATTGAATTTCAGTTCGTATTTTGCAGTGAATTTCCAAATATTTTAATTAAAAACGTTTTATCATTTGTTTGAAATCAGACGTTGCGTAATTTTTTTGATATTAGACTCTGCGTAAATTTCTTCGGATATTACGTTGTGACTTCAAATGCCACTGTTGTGATTTCAAAAGTCAGGTGTTCGATGACGCATTAAATATAGTATATATAATTGCTCGTATTAAATGACTAAATACTTAATGATATCAATACTTTGACATTTATATACAAAGAGCACCCATTATAAAATTCACTATATCTTATTCTTATAGAATATATTGAATTAAAGATATATATGTATATATATATATATATATATATATATATATATATATATATATACATATATATATATATATATATATATATATATATATATATATATATAAAGTATTTTCTTCGAGTATCAGACGTGTGACCTTGGTGATGAAGTCAGTTTTGAAGCGTTCCGTTTCTCTACCCAGTGTTTGACTACTTCCAGGCCCAATGTTTGAGGTATTTTGGTATAAAAATATGTGACATCGAAGCTTGTCCCTTCTGGGCTGGGACAGTGGGTGGAATGTGTTGGAAGAAATTTATGCCGTCCCGCATATAGCTGGGTATTAATGGGCGTAAAGGCTTTAGAGGTATATTCAAAAAATGACGCAGTTGTCATGTTGGTGCTTGAGGTCCAGCAAATATTGGTCTCAGCTTGAGGTCAGTAGGTCTTACTATTTTTATGTACTGGTTCCTATGCTCATTTATGGAAGTACAATAGAGCGTTATTGGTGTGTAAGTACAACGACTTTCTCGGGGACATTTTGGAAGTCGACGAAAATCAACTGGGTGGTCTGTTCCGGAGGACAAAAATGTTCTGCACGCTCTCATCCAGTGCCCGAGCATTGTTCACTCGTGAGTTTATATCAAATACGTGCTGTTGCGTGTAGGATGGAACCGGCTATCGGCTGAGTCTATCATGGTGACCGTCACGTCGCCTTCCTCTGACCTGGTGGACTTATCGAAAGAGTTTGTGTAGTGGACCATACTGAAAGGGCTGAAGAAAGACGGTTTCCTCTGGCCATCATCGTCATCATGGTTGTCATCATCATCATCATCATCATCATCATCATCATCATCACCATCATAGTCGTCATCACCCCTATCATCATCGTCGTCATCGTCGTGGTCATCATCGTCGTCATCATCGTCGTCATCATCATCATCGTCTTCGTCGTCGTCGTCGCATTCGTCACCATCATCATCAGTAAATCATCATAGCCGTCATCGTCGTCGTCATCATCATAATCATCATCGTTATCATCACTTCTACTTTGGACATCTGGGAACAAGCAATTCAATGGTAGAGGCTTTTCAGCGAATGTCCGGTTCTTTATTTATCGATTGCTAAAGGAGAAAATTTTAAAACTTTAACCTCCACCGGATTCGAACTAAG
The DNA here is from genome assembly GCF_046866305.1 of Octopus bimaculoides. Lineage (NCBI taxonomy): Eukaryota > Metazoa > Mollusca > Cephalopoda > Octopoda > Octopodidae > Octopus > Octopus bimaculoides. The sequence goes on from NC_142951.1 coordinate 4,740,481, forward strand.
AATCCAACGATCTTTTGTAAATATTCGATTCTCATTTGTGATTGTTAATTATATTTCGTTATAATGTGACAACCTTAATGAGGTTTTTAGCGTTTCTATTTAATTTCATTTTTTTTTTCCATTACTATTTCAAGTGTTTTTCTTTTCCGCTGCGTTTATTGCTGTCGTCATTGTTGTTGTTGCTGCTGTTGTTGTCGTTGTCGCTGTTTATAGAATTTGGGCGGTGATTTTGTTAATCACCGATACCTTTCAAACAATACGAGAAGTGCGGCATTGATGAAGAAGTCGTCAAATTAATTGGTGACGTTGTTAGTGCAACGAGGTCGTGTACTTTGAATACGTTGACGTCGGCGAAAATGGATAAGAACGACGAAAAAGAGAAAGCGAATGAGGGAGATGTCGAAGAAGGGAAAGAAGAGATAGAAGGAGAGGAAGAATATATAGAAGAAGAAGGAGGAGGAGAAGAAGAAGAAGAAGAAGAAGAAGAAGAAGAAGAAGAAGAAGAAGAAGAAGAAGAACTAAAAGAAGGAGGAGGACGAGGACGAGGGGGACGAGGAAGAGGAACAAAGAAGAATAATAGGAAGAAAGAAGAAGAAGAAGAAGAAGAAGAAGAAGAAGAAGAAGAAGAAGAAAAAGAAGAAGAACTAAAAGAAGGAGGAGGACGAGGACGAGAAGGACGAGGAAGAGGAACAAAGAATAAGAAGAAGAAGAAGAAGAAGAAGAAGAAGAAGAAGAAGAAGAAGAAGAAAAAGAAGAAGAACTAAAAGAAGGAGGGGACGAGGACGAGAAGGACGAGGAAGAGGAACAAAGAAGAAGAAGAAGAAGAAGAAGAAGAAGAAGAAGAAGAAGAACAAGAACAACAACAACAAGAAGAACAAGAAGAACAAGAAGAAGAACAAGAAGAAGAAGTGGGATGGGGGAAAAGATGAAGAAAAAGGCAAAGAAGAAGAACAACAACAACGTGGAAATGAAGTTCGCGGTTAATGAGAAAGTGGGGAGGAAAGAAAAGGAGGTGGAGAAAGGAAAGTGTGAGGGTGGGGGGCGTCGGTGAGGAAGTCGTGGATTGGGTGATTGGAAAATCTTGACTGATGAAGTAGAATGCTAAGTTGTTGATTCATTGGTGCGGGTCTTTCAGTTTTACCTGATTGCGAGACACCACCACCACTAATAATAATAATAATATTGGTGGTGCTGCTGTTGCTACTAGCGCTACCACTAAACCACATAGCCGCAAACGGAGGCAATTTCATAGTGGGTTAACCTGCTACGAATAATAATAGTAAAATATTGGTTTTCGAATTTAATGTTTAACTGTATGCCTGCATATATATATGTGTGTGTGTGTGTGTGTGTGTGTGTGTGTGTGTGTGTGTGTGTGTGTGTGTGTATGCATGTATTTTACATGGAAGGAGAAAGAAAAAAATACACATACACACACACACACATACAAACACACACACAGAGATAAATGATTGGAAGAATTACTCCTCATAGTGAAGCTCCACAGTTATAGAGCCTACTTTTAGATCTTGGATAAATTTTTCCGAAATGACAGGAAGATCTTTTTAATAGTAAAGGTTTATGAAGACATTGGGTTTTTTTTTTTTTGTACACTTCTAATCGATTTTATATCAACTCCAATCAATAAACAATTTAATATACTATAGGTCTTAAAAAGGACTTTATTTGATCGAGAGCAGAAGAAAAAAAATCAAGATCAACTTTGTGTTTCATCTTTAAAGAGAACAATATAAATAAAGTACGACTTACTTACGCTCCTACAAGTCTTCCCCCACAACGAATATAAAAACCCGAATGAAATGCCGTAAGCCCAATGACGAAATATATGCCATCCATAGCAATTCCTATGGACTTGTTTTCTGTTATATTGTATTTAAACTACATTGTTCAACGTGTTCATTGCTTTGTTAAATTAATAGAGAGTGCAGTGAGCTGGCAGAATCGTTAGCACGTCGGGCGAAATGCTTAGCGGTATTTCGTCTGTCGTTACGTTCTGAGTTCAAATTCCGCCGAGGTCGACTTTGCCTCTCATCCTTTCGGGGTCGATTAAATAAGTACCAGTTACGCACTGGGGGTCGATATAATCGACTTAATCCATTTGTCTGTCCTTGTTTGTCTCCTCTATGTTTAGCCCCTTGTGGGCAATAGAGAAATAAGGTATTTCGTCTGTCTTTACGTTCTGAGTTCAAATTCCTCCAAGGTCTACTTTGCCTTTCCTCCTATCGGTGTGGATTCATTAAGTAACAGTTGCGTACTGGGGTCGATCTAATCGACTGCCCCCCCTCCCCCCAAATTTCGGGCTTCGTGTCTAGTGTAGAAAAGAATCGTTATCGTGACGGGAAAAGTGCTTAGCGGCATTTATTCCAACTCTCCTTTCGGTGTTCAAATTCCACAGAGGCTGATTTTGATTCTATCCTTTTATAATCGATGAAGTAAGTACCACTTAAATATTGAGGTCGATCTAATCGACTTACATTCTCACCCTGAAGTCGCTGACCTAGTATCAAAATTTGAAATCAAATTAATAGTATGTGACTCGGCAGATAACTGGCTGCTATTTCTAACAGATTTTCGATGTTCTTCAGATAAAATTCAGCCAAAGTTGAACAGATTATGATGTTACAATATCACATGACCGGATGAACAGAGACCTGCAACGAACAGAAACCGGTGTCGTCAACTTGCCGCTCGACGTGCTCAAGAGCAGAGACAGAACTGGTCTCATCGATATCGCAAACAACATCGGCCTACAATAATGCAACATCACCTGTCTAAAATTGCAAGAACTGAATTAAATAGATTTGACTATCATTTCTAGCATATATTATTACCACGCAGATTAAGACATACAACCAGGCTAGCTTTACTAGTCAAATATTTGCAATTCTTGGTTTTGTACAACAAAAAAATCCATTTTTGCCTATAACGTATTAGACAAACTCATGAAATCTGCAACACAAAAAAAAAGCCCTTCGTTTTCAATCTCATATAAAATACACGAGATTTGTAGCCGAAGCAATGAAAGCTATTATTACTATTAGAATGTCTACAATATTTATTATTGTGGCTGTTATTTATGTGTTTGTTGCGGACGATTCTTGTGTCGATGTTGGACTGTTTTCCAAGTTCCACATAATTGCTTAATCGATGCATCTTTTTCATTACATACATCAGAATGGTTTATAGTGTGTGAGTATGTGTGTAGCTCAGTGTGTATCTAGGTGTATGTGTCCGTGTGTGTGTACGTGTATGCGTGGGTGTGTATGAAGGTGTATGTGTGCGAGTGATATTTTATTAGTCTATGGGCTTCTTTTAATATATTTAATCAATTATTTATACACCCTCTATATCTATACCCACACATACACACACGCACACACACACACGCTCACACATACACACACTCATACGCACACACACACATATATATATATACCTACATATATGTATCTATCTATCTATCTATATATATATATATATATATATATTCATATACACATAGGTATATACGTATCGTGGTATATATATGCTTATTTATATATATATGTCTTTCCACCTCTCTCTCTCTCTCTCTCTCTCTCTCTCTCTCTCTCTCTCTCTCTCTCTCTCTCTCTCTCTCTCTGTATATATATATATATATATATATATGTGTTGTGTGTGTGTGTGTGTATGTATGTATGTATATATGTGCCTGTAGGTATGTTTATATATATATATATATATCACCATGTGTATAAAACTATCTTTATACACGAATACTTCTCTCTCTCTCTCGCCTGCTTTCTCTCTTTCTCTCGCTATATATATATATATATATATATATATATATATATATATATATACACTATAGGCATATATATATATGCATATATATGTATATATGAAAACCATTTTCTTTTCTTCTTAGTTCTAGTGAAATGACTAAATAAACGTGAATAACTCGTAAATGTCAGTAAATTCAAATATATAGCAGAGAGAAAAAGCCAATTGATTAGCGGTACATAATTAGTATTTTATTGTTTGCTTCTTAAAAAAATATATATATTTGTAATTTATTTTCTAATTTATACATTTATTATTTCATGTCGACATAACCTTGGAAGCCATTTTGTTTGCTTACTGTCTATTTTTTAAAGGAAAAACTATTCATATTTTTAAATATTTATTTAATGTATTTGTTTATTGTTTGATAAGTAGTATGTTTATAAGTATTATTATCATCATTATTATCATAATTATTGATTATTATTATTATTATTATTATTATTATTATTATTATTATTAATAATAATAATAATAATAATAATAATAATAATAATAATAATAATAATAATTTAGGGTAATTCTTTGGCAGATTCGTTACCGATTCCGCAAAATGGTTCGCAAAATTTCTTCTGTCTTTAAGGAAGAAATGCCACATTCAAATTATGCAGATATCGACATAGCTGTTCATTGTATCGGGGTCAATGAATAGCCATTTTGGCACTTGGGTCGATGTAACTGACCAGACCTCCGGCAAAATTTCAGGACGTGTGCCTATAGTAAAAAGGTTATTGTTATTATTTATTAAAGTGGTATATGGCAGCGAGCTAGCAGGATCGTTAGCAGGTGGGACAAAGCGCTTAACCGCATTTCTTCCGGACGAGTTCAGTTGGTAGAAGTTCTGAGTAACATGTGAGTTCTGAGTAGAAAATAAGTACTATTTGCGGAGTAATCGACCTAGCCTCTCGCACGAAATCGCTGAAATGCGTTTAAAGGGGAAATCGTTATTATTGATAAAGGCGGCAATCTTAGCACAATTGTTAGAAGCGTCGGACAAAAATAACTTTGGCTATGTATTTCTTTCGGTTGCTTGTATTCCTAGATCAAATCCCGCTTTTATCATTTCGAGATTGATAAACCAATGTAATAATGAATTACTGGGATCAAATCAAAGATATTGAGCAACACGCTCCCCACAAAATTTCATCCTTGTGCCAACTGTAGAAAGAATTATCATTATTATCATTTAATGTTTGACTTCTGCCTTGCATTTGTACAAGTTGGCTCCAAGTGTCACCCAGAAACTTCAAGAGAAAACAAGTTAGACGTTTATGTTGGTGTTATGGCTAGGGTGTCATATATTTGTATCTATATATGTGCATATATATATATATATATATATATATATATATATATATATATATATATATATATATATATATATATATATACATGAATATGTGTACGTATGTATATGTATATATGTATATATATATATATATATATATATATATATATATATATATATATATATATACATGAATATATGTACGTATGTATATGTACATATATATATATATATATATATATATATATATATATATATATATATATATATATATATATATATATATATATATATATATATATTATATGAGTACATCCGCACACTCACACACACGCACACACCTATAAAGTAATACACATTTGCTTCAAAATACAATGCAATATTCGTACATCCTAAGACCTCTAGCTTCCCATACAGTGGAACCCCACCCCTTATGCAGACAGCTATTTACATTGTTCTAAAAAGACAGATATCACTGCAAAATTCAAAAACATAGAAAACACATAAACGCAGAAACAAACTTTAAAATATTATACAAACTCACTAAAACTTGCCCAGTTACCACTGTAGCCTAGTAACACTTATTTAAACACTGTTAAACGGTGATACAGGTTAAACAAAAGGTTATTCTACATAAAATGTCTTTATCACTTAAAAACTATTAAACTCAAATTTTTCATCAGAGTGTAGAACTAACTCGATCTGTTTTGCTTGATTTAGATATTCTGTTAGGAGTTTTCATATGAGAGCTGTAAAAATATATCAATATTTTCTATAGCCTTAAGGTGGCGAGCTGGCAAAATTGTTTACCGGGCCACGGAAGACGCTAAGCAACATCTTGTCCGTCATTACATTCTGAGTTCAATTCCTAGGCGCCTTGAGAGTGCTTATTTCATCAGTTTTTACTTCTTATGTTCAAATTCCATGGAGGTCAGCTTTGCTTTTCGTCCTTTCGGCATCGGTGAAATAAGTGTCATTTGAGCACTGCGACCGATGTAATCAACCTGCCCACTACTCCGAAATTGCTGCCCTTGTGCCGAAATTTGAAATAATATTTTCTCTTGCCTTAAGGAGGTGAGCTGGTAGAATCGTTAAACAAGCCGGGCAAAGTGTTTAACAGCATTTCGTCCGTCAGTACGTTATGGGTTCGAATACCACCGAGGTTGACTTTGCCAGTTATCCCTCTCCGGGTCGATAAGATAAGTACAAGTGGAGCTGTGGGATCGATGTTATTGACCTATCTCCTCATTCGAAATTGCTGGCATTGTGCCGGAATTTGAAATCAATATTTTCGCTTCATTTCTAATCTATCACATTCTTTCTCCGTCGAGTTTTTATACCAAAATTTACATCCAAAATAGGTAGATCGCTCTATATATCAAAGCGACTTTAAAGAAGCAAAAATTCCCAGCGGAATGGAACCGAATTTGGGAAGATAGGGAAAATGGTTGAATGTTTATGCTAGATTCAACATTGAATTACATCCCCGGAAAATACGGTAGCCTAACGAAACAACTTCCAGTTCTTTATGACAGTCTGTTTTCCTTTTAAGGAATCTGTGTTATATCGCAGTTTTCCTTTAATTGATGTATGTTCACTGACATCTTTTGCTGCAAAGTACCTTGAGCAAGTTTCTCCCCGTATCCCAGATCAAGAAATGCCACAGGAATGCATTTGGCAGAAAGGAATTTTTGCGGAATGACATGGTGTGTGTCTGTGTGTGTGTCTATGTGTGTGTGTCTATGTGTGTGTGTGTCTATGTGTGTGTATTTATGTGTGTGTGTGTGAAGAATATGAGGGTTTTAATTCACTTGTGATCTAAATCAATAGGTACGCTAAGTGAGTGCCTTATATATATATATATACATAAACATGCATGAGTGCTATCTCTATACATAAGTGCTATATATATATATATATATATATATATATATATATATATATATATATATATATATATATGTATGTATGTATACATAAGTATGCATATATATATATACATGTATATATATATACATTTATATACTTAAATAAAGCTGTATTGTTACCGTTATTAATGATAATAAGGTGGTTAGAAAGCTGACGCCGTTGAAGGAAAAATATAAGTTAAATTCAGAGTCAGTTGGGCATTTAAATACCACTTGCTACAATGGGAGCCATGGCTCCGATTATACCAAGTGGTTTTTAAATGCCCTACTGAATATATCTATGCATTTTTCTATATGTATATCTAATAACTGATATAAATGAAGTATGATTTTCTACCCTGTCATTAATTTATTCATATATTCTCGACTTTAAATTACTTCGCCGTCAAAGAGTCATATGTCTACATTGCTTTCAGATGTTTTATGTTTGGATAGTGTATTTTCGTTTTTGCGTCTTATTTCAAACGTGAGACTGTTAACTTACTACGATAGCAGCACATCCTTCAAGAATTTAAACGATCATAAAGTCCCCAGAACCTATCTTAAATCTATCTCTTATTCCATATTCTCATCTCGTTTTAGCCGACGAACCGATGGGCGCCGGAGAGTTAGACAAGCAAAAGCCGTTTACCGATTTTCGAGAGACAAATATGAATATAATAATCATAAGAGACTTCAACAATTGATATATATATATATATATATATATATATATATATATATATACATTAATGTTTTCAAATTTTGCCACAAGTGCAGCAGTTTGGGGAGAGGGGATGAGTCGATTACATTGACCCCAGTTTTCCACTGTTACCTCTTGTATTGACCCCAAAAGAATGAAAGGGAAAGTCTTGCCCGGTGGAATTTGAACAGTTATAATAATAATAATTATAATTATATTACAACAACTTGCTGGGTTACTCTAATTCCTTTCCTTATCTAGGTTTACTACTCACTTTAAGCACTCCTCGCTGTACCAAATTCTTTATCTATCTCACCACCTTAGTGCCTTTTCAAGCATATCCTCCAACTCCACCTTCTCACACATTCTCCTTACTTACATTCTTTATCATCCCCTATTCCTTTTATCTACTGATAGCTCTCCTCTTACCACCCCTTCACAATATCTTGACCAGCATCTAGCACTCTTCTTTTTCATTTTCTCTCCTCCTGTCATCTTACACCCCTAATTCTTTTGACCTATAGTATTTTATCTGATTTCTAACATACTTATCTATTCTCTTCTCTCTATCTACTTCCCCTACCATAATATTCTCAAATTTTCATTCACACAATCAGATCCTTTTAAATGAACGACACATCCGTAGCACCTACATAGCCTTACCTGCCTTTTGGGCTTTCTAGATACCAAAATCACTCTGTCTCTCTCTCTCACATGCACATACATATATATATATATATTCAAACACACACACGTATGTATGTACGTGCGTTTCGTGTGTATGCATGCATGAATGTATTTATTTATTTATTTATGTATATATGTATTTATCTATGTATATGCAATATGGTAGCATACTAGACAACACAGTACATTGCGGTGAATTATTTTAGAAAATGTATCATTTGAGTGATATAAAGTAAGAAGATAGATAGATGGATGGATGGATGGATAGATAGATAGATAGATAGATAGATAGATAGATAGATAGATAGATAGATAGATAGATAGATAGATAGATAGATAGATGGATGGATAGATAGATAGATGCAACACAGCTGTGATTTCTCATGATCTGAAACATGCTGTCCCATTTTCTACCGTCTTCACACTGGATTTCCATATCCACAACAAAGTGTTTGATTTACGTGTACTCCATCTCTTGTCCGAAGTTCTGGTCATCTAATGACATTGATGTCAGCTCGTTTATCATCACCATTATTGGTAGAATTAGAATGGCCGCTAATCTTTTGCTGTTGGCTTAGATTTTCACTTTAGTTTCTCCGAAATTCAATCAAATACACCTGAGAATATATTGATGCTGCTGTGAAGACAGATTTACAATCTTTCCAATAGCCATGGTCAGCAAAAACAAGTTGTCGTCTTTCGTTTTTGTTCGTAGGTGTAAAAATAGTGATCAACAACGAGTATTGCCTTCACAAACCAATCCCGAATTTCAATAATCTTCCATCTTATTTTATTTTATTTTTTCTCCCTGGAATATAAAATTGTTGGATACCATACTTATTGTGATTTTCTTTATAGAAAATATCCAATGTCTTAAGGGCAAAAGCATCAGTTCTTGCTCTGACACCTTGCAGTCTCGCGGATTTTAAATCTTATCAGGTTTGTTGTTGGTGATGGTTTTGTTATTGATGTTGTTCTTCTTCTACTTCGTGTTTTTTCAATTTAATTTGACTAACAAATATAATCATGACTTTTAGCCTTTAAATTGTACTTGTCTCACTCATTGGACTGCGGTCATGCTGGGGCATCAACTTTAAGTGTTTCCACGTCCAAATCAAGCCGCCAGGTTGCGTGAGAATAAACACCGGTTCTCAAGCGGTGGATAGGAAAAAAGCACAATCTCAGTAACACACCTACATCCAATTACACACACACACACACATACAGATATTTATATATATATATATAAAGATCCACGGCTCCTTCATTGGAATTTCAACATCAACAACAAGATATTATTTTTTGTATGTATGTATGCATATATATATATATATATATATATATATATATATATAAATTTAAGGAATGGAGAAAACGCATGTTATAATTGCATTGGTTTCTATTAACCCATTTGTTCTATCCGAAGAATTTTTATTCATTAAGATAGAAGAAATACATATAATTATATATATATATATATATATATATATATATATATATATATATATATATATGTATGTATGTATGTATGTATGTATGTATGTATGTATGAATGTATATACGCATGCATGTGTGTATTTATGTATGTGTAGATTTGTATGTTTTACGTATGTATTCTCATGCATATAATTGCATTTATACGACGGGCCTTCTTCAGTTTCCGTCAATCAAATTCACTTTGGTCGGTCTGTGTCTATGATAGAAGGCACTTGCTCGAGGTACCCCGCATTGGGACTGAACCTGTAGCCATTCTATTACAAAGCAACCCTTATTTTGTCTTCTAAGTTCCACTTCGGTGTCTGCGATGAAACGGATCCCTTTTCTTTTCTTGCAATTATTTAAGACATACAATGGGTTCGTCTAAAATATTTTAGCGTTGCCCAGTAACATCTTCTTAATAGGGAGCTGATCAATCGTTCTAACTGACGTGGTTCTATGGCCCTTGACTCTGCAGGCACCACATTGCCTTTTTCTAAACGTTCAATCATTTTATTATATCAAATTACCATCAGCCCATTCAACGACTAAGAGTTTGCCGGGTCATGTAGTGGCCATTTCTTGGACAGCATTTTTCTTTAATTAATATTAATCGTAATAAAATATTATTTTATTAATCATAAAACATCAACATCATTATTAATGACTGTAAATTATCATCATCATCATCATCATCATCATCATCACCTCCACCACCACCACCACCACCATCATCATCATCATCATCATCATCATCATCATCATTCTTCTTCTCATTATTATTATTATTATTGCTATTATTAGGACGGCGAGCTGGCAGAATCGTTAGCACGCCGGACGAAATGTTTAGCGTTATTTCGCCCGTCTTTACGTTCTGAGTTCAAATTCCACTGAGGTTCAAATTTGTATTTCATCCTTTCGGCTTCGATAAATTAAGTACCAATCACATACTTCGGTCGATATAATTGACTTAACCCTCGGTACAAATTTGTATGTGTGTGTGTGTATGCGTGTGTGTGTGTGCATCCGTTTTCAAGTCGTATGTGCGAGCGTGTGTATATCATCATTTATGTGTGTTTATGCCATTGTATCTGATATTATAACAACTCTGCCATTTCGCCCTCTTACCATTGCTCTTAAGTCTGAGCAATCCTTATTGACAAGGGTCTGGACAAGGATTAGACCCAGAAAGTAAGTTGGTGGACCTCGATCGGAGCTGTAAAGAAATATGTGCTTTGAGACAAGTAGCTCCGACAAGGGAAGGACAGCCATAATTCTTTAGGTGTTTGGAGGTTCTCCGAACAACCTGTTCTTTACTGCTAGTAGGCGACTGAAACGCCATCATGGATGTAGGTTTGAATTGTATGGAGCAAACTGATAGGGGAGGTGGATGTAAAATTGTCACATAAATATTCATACGTTTATTGCTGCTTCATACCTATCAATTGATAGAATTTTTTCTGTATTTATTATCTTTTTTCTGTTTCTTAACTTTTATTCAAAATGTCTGAAAATAGCGCTGTAATACCCAGCGAAACCTAGCAGTAATTAAATCGCCGAGATTTATTTCATACTGCTATTGTTAATAGTGCCGCTGCTTTTGGCTGACCAATTCCTGCGTAACTAGATTTCATTTGGTGACAGTGATGGCCCGAAATTATCTGAAGAATCACAGCTTAAGCTTTTTTCTTTTCTTACCGAAATCTACGTGTAACATAGATGCATAGGAAAGGTCTTATTACAATTCCCATTTGCATGATACCAACAAGAAGTTACTTTTTAACTTTCGGTTATCTCTCGCTCGTTTCCATGGAAAACTGCAACTATGAATAGATTCATTTTTATATTTTCCTGTTTGAACTTGTTTAGCCGTTACAAAGTTGCGTTCGGGTCAGCGTGGATCTTTGGCAAGCATTATTTTGGATTTCGAAACCTTACTTTTGAATAACGTGGTTTGTCCTCAATATCACTTCAGGACACATTAGAAATAGGATCTGGCAGGCAGACATCGTGCTAATGCATATTATACGCTGTCGAATCCTCGAACTAAAGAGCTTAGAATCAAAAACCTATAGCGGTGACCATCTCTCCTGTCTGTGAACCCAGGTGCATAAATTTCAGTATTATGCACATAGAAATACTGCAACCAAGTTCAGTTCAAGCGTGGCAATCCAATATTGTCCCAACTCAGGTCTATGTAACTGGATTATATATTGTGCCCATTTGGTGTATACTTTTAAATAATCGTTTTTTAATTTGAGAAAAAGGATTTCGCTGTTATTTCCAGCAGGTTGATGGCAACTGTTTAGAGACTTACACAGTTTCGATATTTTCCATTATTAGACACGGTTCTGTCGGTGTATTCAACCACTCAACATTATGTACAGTGCTATCGATTATTTGCGGAACCGAATACCAAACTAAGTTGAATCACTATTCCTCTGTAATTCTGTTGACAATAGCTAAAGAAACCGACGTAAAGAAACAGAAAGCTAATAGAGAAAGATTGCAATGGCGAAGCCGACACACAGATTTGAATCCCACCATGAGGATGTAATAGTGAAAATTCACAATTGCCAGCAGGCAGTGCATCGTTTACGCTAAAATTCAATTAAAGCATCAATGTTTTGTCAAGGAAGATTTGTTAAACATGGAAAATGTGACGTCAGAAGATCTCCCTGGAAATGTGTCTTCTGTCTGAACGTGACTCTCTACGCTGAAGAGAGTACAAAAGATTCATTTATCCTAATGTAGAGTGTGTGAGTTAGTATGTGATTTTCTGTGTGTCTGTATGTATGCATAAATAACTATATATATCTGTGTGTGTATATATATATATATAAATTTATATATGTGTATATATTGATATCTATCTATATATATATTGATGTATATATTGATATATATATATATATATATATATATATATATATATATATATATATATATATATATATATATATATTATATGTATATAGTGATGTATATAATTTTATATATATATTATATATTTTTAAATATAAATGTTTGTGCGTGAGCGAGTGTGTGTGTATGTGTGTGTGTGCGTGTGTACATGAATGTATATATTGAATTCGTATTTGTGTGTAGAGATGCATGTCTTCATTCCTGTATTGTCTCTGCATCACTTTCATCACTTCGCATACGTTGATATAACGCATATGTATGCACCTCTATATCCTCACATGTTACTTCAGTGTTTATAAGTATATGCGCTTATTTATACACACGCGCACAGAAACACAAACACACACACACAATAAGATCAATATATAGACGCTAAGGTAAATATATATCGCTATATATCACTATATATATATATATATATATATATATATGTATGTATTAATGCATGTTTATATATGTGTGTGTGTATTTGTGCGTGTGTTTGTTCTTGTGTTCATATATATATATTATATATATATATATATATATATATATATATATATATATATATATATATGCATGTATGTATGTATACATGTATGTATGTATGTATGTATGTATGTATGTATATACGTATGTATGTATATACGCACGCGTGATTGTGTGTGTATGTGTGCGCGCGTATGCTCATACATGCTCTTGCGTGTAAGTGTTCGTATGCACGTGATTTGGAGATGCAACATCGTCTAATGATCAAAATAGTTGCTTGATAATCTCGATGACATACGTTCGATTCTACATTTCGTCGTTTCCAAAGCGTTTTCCGGATTGCTGATGTTTCCGGACCATGGGTAGTCTCTTTGATCAACACACGCTAAATTAAACAATTATAAAATTTACAAAAATAAATGAAAGACTTTCACTTTAAAATTAGTTTAAATTAGAGAACGTTATAAGATGTCACCGACGATTAGTGCCCCGGTGAGTCGAGGTCATACAGGGTGGCCCAAAAGTAGGTTGACTGTCATAATGTAGGCACTCTAAATTTTTTTCAAAACATTTTATCACATTTAAATTTCTATCTTACAAACTGAAAAGGGATCTTGACAAAATTGACTTAATGAGCATAGAATACTTGTTTCATATTTCTTTTATGATTAAGATCTAAACTGCAAATATTTGAATGTGAAAGAGATAGTTGAATAACTGTAAACCTATTTTGGGCCACCCTGTATTTGTACTTTATTTTATTAGCTCCGAATAAAAGAGAGACGAAATAGACCCAAACAGCATTTGAACTCTGAATGTGAGAAGCTGGAATGAATAGTACAATTCAAATTTTCCGTCACTCAAACGATTCTGCCGACATGCTGCCTTTATAAGTCTTAATAATACTGATTCCTCGAGTGGCACGCTGACCGAATCGTCAGAGATGTTTAGCAGTATCTTGTACATTTTCATGTTCTTCTAAGTTCAAATTCCGCTGAGGTAGATTTGTTTTTTATCCTTTCGGGTCCGATAAAATGAACACTGAGGCCGATGTAATGAACTTACTCCCTCCCCAACATTGCTGGCCTCGTGCCAAAATTTGAAATCAAATTTTGCTACTATTTCCTCATCTTTTTCTAGAAAATTCAAGCTGATTCTACATTATGTATATTGTAATTAGAGTCACTAACGTAATATAGTCTAATTTTAGAAAATAGCTGCCAAACTTATTATTGATCGAACATCATTATTAGCTGGAATCGCCATTCCACCACTTTCTCTTGCAGCTATTAAAGTGTTTTACAAACAAATATATAAAAGTATTCTCTTTCTATTTTATTCCTTCTTTTCTTCCCTGTATTAATTTTGTTGCTGTTTGTATTTCGGTTGTGCCTCACTCCTCGGTCAATTCCGATCGGAGCTTTTACATGATTAAAAGAATTCTGGCCGTGACCAGTCCCTGTTTTACACTGGCCCAGGACAATGCTATGCAATGCAATCACTTCTCTTCTACCACACAGAGATTCGATACGATTTTAGAGAGATTTACCTGTTATATATGTAAGTATATATATATATATGTATATTTGTAACTATGTAGGTACCTGCGTGGAGGCCCTATGGCCCAGCGGTGTCGGCAGCGAACTCGCGGTCGTAGGATCGCAGTTTCGATTCCCAAAACACGTGGTGTGAGTGTTTATTGAGCGAAAACACCTGAAGCTCTACGAGGCTCCGACACGGGGTGGTGGAGAACCATGCTGTACTCTTTCACCACAACTTTATCTCACTGTTTCTGTTTCTGTTGTACCTGTATTTCAAAGGGTGAACCTTGTCACACTGTGTCACGCTGAATCTCCCTGAGACCTACGTTAAGGGTACACGTGTCTGTGGAGTGCTCAGCCACTTGCACGTTAATTTCACGAGCAGTCTGTTCTGTTGATCGGATCAACTGGAATCCCTGTCGTCGTAACCGACGGAGTGTCGTGACGTTCCTGCAATAGGTCTATGTTTATGCAAACATATATGCGTGTGTATAGTATATATGTATATATATATATATATATATATTCACACACACACACATATACACACTCACACAAGCACACACTCACACAAGCACACACGCACACACGGCCAGGTATCTACACTATATGCACCAGGACCTAATTTTCAATGCTTCTATTTGTATTCAACTTCGCTTTCTTCATCTACTTCAAATCGTTATCTTCCTTTCTTCTGTGTCATCAACACACACGCACACACACACATGCATACACATATGTATACACTCATACATACACGCACATATATACACAAACATATATATACACATGCACACATATACACACACATGCCGACACATACACACGTACATATACATACGCCTATCGACTCTCACTTACGTACTGTCTTACCCCAAATTATATATATATATATATATATATATATATATATATATATATATATATATATATACATACACACACAAAGATATATATATATATATATATATATATATATATATATAGAAAGAGGATTGTTACAGCTAATTTAAATATGGGGATTTGCGTTTAAACCTCTAATTACGCTGCTAAATAATGCAGAGAGTTGCCGCCCTTCAACATGTCAAACTAAATCGGTACTAATTATACGGAAAAAATATATTGCGAAAAATACAATAACGCAGAAATAGATACATAGACACAGAGAAAGGTGGAGGGAGGGAGGAAAGGAGGGGATAAAAGCATGGAAA
>NC_142951.1:4764029-4776529 GCF_046866305.1 Octopus bimaculoides
TGAGAGACTTTTATTCTTGAAAGTTGACTGTCACTCCGTTGTAGCCAGAGCTTCATCCAGACTCCTTCTTCAAATACCGATTGAATTACAATGAAAGAATTTGCTGTTTCTCCTTTTGCTTGTTTTTTTTTTCTTCTTTTTTTTTGTCTCATGCTTTATTTTTATTTTGAATAAAATCATTAGTGCCTAAGTGTTGATGATTAATGTTACAAGTGCGCCTATGTTTTATACTTCAAGTAGATCGGTCTGGCTTCATCTCGCTATTATAATTCCGCGAAGTAGAAATTATTTTCATGGCAGCACATGATTTCCGCTTCTTTGTTTAATCTTTTGAAATTCTGTATCTGAATGTGTTTTACAGCTGTTTGTGACAGTTGTTTAAAGTGGTACAACGCTTGTTCAACTGACCAATCAATATCGATGTATTTCACACCATTTTATTTCATATTATACCTACATAGAGATGTCCAATGAATGAATGTAAATCACGGGTTAAGTTCACGATTGTTCAGTCTAGCTTGTTAATTTTAATTACAGTTTTAATGGTACTATTTTTGTTTATTGAGCCAATTAAGTTTTTAGCGATCGATCAGTTTTTCTTTGTCTTCAAGTCAAAGAACCTTTTAATATTATTGTCAATACGGTTTTCCTGCCTGTCGCCACATATGGATAGGAATGTTGGGTAACGAGAGAAAGATTATGATTACGAATACAAATGATCGAAACAGTAATCTTCCGAAGGATTTATGGAGTAAATCGATAGGCTGCGTAGCTCGAAGATCTGGGAGTATCAGTAGATTAAGCTGTGACGTTGACCTCTGGAGCTGTGGCCCCTCCGTTGTACATGACTATGTAAATATTCTTTTATTCCTTTATTTGGTTCAGTCATTTTGTCTACGGCCATGCTGGAGCACCACCTTTAGTCGAAAAAAATCATCCCCATGAGTTATTCTTTGTAAACATAGTACTTATTCTATCGGTCTCTTTTGCCGAACCGCTAATGTTACGGGGACATAAACACACCAGCATCGGTTGTCAAGCGATGTTGGGGGGACAAACACAGACATACAAACATATACACATACATACATACATACATATATATGTACATATATACGACGGGCTTCTTTCAGTTTCCGTCTACCAAATCCACTGACAAAGCTTTGGTCGACCCGAGGCTATAGTACAAGACAAGGTGCCACGCAGTGAGAATGAACCTGGAACCATGTGGACGGTAAGCAAGCTACTTACCACACGGCCACTCCTGCGCCTATGTATATGTATATATATATATACGTTTGTGTATATATACATACATGCATTCATACATACATACATACATACATACATACATACATGCATTCATACATGCATACATACATACATACATACATACATACATACATACATACATACATATGTCCATGTTTACCTGTAAATTTCAAAGATTATTTTTGAGAACAGAGAAAGAGCTGATAACATATTCTGGAAGATTTAATAGTATATGTTTGTTTGTTCGTTTCTTTGTTGTTTTGTTTACTTGTATCGTTTTTTTAATTTTTTTGTGTTTTTTTTTTTTGCCGTTGTTTTTGGGGTGTTTTGTAAGTCATAATAGTAATCCAGATTATTGAATCAGCATTAAAGCTATTCTAAGTCTGAAAGATTAGCGAGAATTTCCAGTCCGTAATTACTTGAGAAATGTAAAAAATAAATCTTGAAGTAGAAGATTTAATCGAATTTACTTGTCCACAGAAACAACCATTGAGGAAAAAGATTGCCAAAAAAACGTAAAGACGAAGACAAGAAGGAAAATAATCTCTTCGTTCTGATTGAAATGATTGTTTACTGTTTTCGAAAAACGTATCTGTTTTGCTCTTCCACACATTAGTGAAAGCTTCATTGACTGCTGGCAGCAGTATTTAATGTATACATCTTTTAATTTCAAAGAGAAATGAATGCAGGAAGTACTCAATATCTGATCATACGTAAAGAGATATACACGTGCATACATACGTTCATACATGCATACATGTATACGTTCACATTCAAACATACATACAGACAGACAGACAGACAGACATACAGAGACATGCAGATACGTACGCGCATACATAATTATATACATACAATCCTTCATGCAAGTATACACGCATTCATTCTTTCATTCACACATAAATACATGCATATGTGAATACGTATATACATATATATATATACATTCAAGTCTACACACGTACGAACATACAAACAGACATGCATTCACGCATATATACATACATTCATATATGCACAATTACATACATACATACATACATACATACAGACATACATACATACATACATATATATATATATATATAATTGCAGCGCAGAAGGTGTTTATAAGTCATTTCAGAAACACACAAAACTGTTAGATTCCCTCCAACATTTAAATTTAATTTGCCAAAATATTTTCGTCGCTTGGACACCGCGACCTATTCACTGACAAATTCCATGCTGAACTGAATTTTATTGGAATTCTATTGCTTCACTCTCATCATAAAGGAACAGAAACAATATGAGAAAATTGATTGGAAATAGGTATCGATCACTACAATGCAATATATATACATACATATGTGTGTGTATGTTCTGTGGGTATTGCTGTAGGTCCTTCTGTGTGGATTTGTTCAGTATATATATATACGTATGTATATATATATATATATATATATATATATATATATATATATATATATATATATATATATATATATATATATATATATATATATATATATATATATATATATATATATATATATATGTATATATATATTCATACATACATGAACATAAGTACTATCAGTCAGAAAAAGTTTATATGTCAATAAAGCTGGTACATTATTGAAGTTGCACAGCATTATAAATTCCATTCAAGCGATCCTCTTTACCATCCCTGAAAAGCGCGTTGATAGTCATGTACACTTTTGGCGTATATCTAGGGATCCAATACGCGGTATGAAACGTATTGGTAAGATCGGCTGAAATGGATCTACAATACTACATAATTTGATACGGATATGCGTGTATATGTGTGTGTCTCTGTACGTATGTGTGTATGAATGCTTTTGTGTGCATCTACGCATGTATCTGTGTGTGTTTGTGCGTGCGTGTGCGAATGTGTCTGTATATTCATGTGTATGTACGTGGCTGATGGATACTGTCTACAGATAGTGGGAATGATTGCAACCTACAATATGCCACAATAAAAATTGAAAAAATGCAAATCTGTTGCCCGAGGCGTATCTCTTTAGCATTATAGTCATCTACCTCGAAATATGAAATAATAATATTTCACAAAGACAAACACGAAAACAGACAAAACAAAGCAAAAATATAATATTTGATATCAACTTTGATCTGTCGAAAAATTATAAAGAATATATCTTATGGTGAATAATGAATAAATATATATCTATAAGAGCTAAATAATATTTACGTAATCATACGTGATAGATCACCAATGTCTAAGAGGATGACCAGTAACAGAGCGGGTTTATCAAGAATGTAGTCGTGAAAATATCTTTGTATGCGTGTACGCATCGCATATATATACACCTACACATATAAATACGCATATATGCATATATACATATATATATACATATTTAAACATAGATACATATATACATATACATATGCATATATACTTATATATATGTATATACGTATAACTATATACATATACACACATATTTGCGTATACATATATATGTAAAATACACACACACACACACACACACACACATATATATATATATATATATATATATATATATATATATATATATATATATATATATATATATATATATATATATATATATATATATATACATGCATACATACATATAATTTTTATTTATTTTGTTTATATGGGTATGTGTATATGCATGTACATGTATATATTGAGGGTGTGTGTTTTAGTCTATATGCATTAGTATGTATGTATATTTTTAGGTGTATGTATATATGTTTACGTATGTATTTATATAGGTTTAAGTATATATATATGTTTTTTTTTTTTTTTTTTTTTTTTTTTTTTTAATATATGTTTGTGTATATTGAGTGTATATTTGTATTTACATGTATGTATAAAGATATATACTTGTGAGTATAGATGTATATTTATATATATATTGTGCGTGTGAGTGAGTGCGTGAGTGTAGTTTTGTTTTAGAATTTTCCTTATTTATATATTTATTTATTTGAGTGAATTTTTATTTGTGTGTATATTTTGTATATTTTTTATATTTATAGTTATGAGTATTTTTGTGTATATGTATATGTCTATTTATGTATGTAATTATGTAAATGTGTATATATATGTATATATATGGGTATAAGTATATATGTGAGTGTGTGGAATTTGTCTATATAAATTAGTAGGTGTATATATTTATGGGTGTATATATATATATATATATTTATGTATGTGTGTATATATATATGTATATATATGTATATATGTATATGTATATATGTATATGTATATGCATGTTTTTTCTGTATATATATGTGTATTTTTATGTGTATGTATATATGTCTGTATATGTGTATCTATATAATATGTATATTTGAGAGCATGTGAGGATGAGTGTGTATTTATATATTATGCTTTATTTTTATATGTGTGTATGAGTGTATTTGTTTTTATATGTATATTTTGGTAGGTACATGTGTGTATGTGTAGATATATATTTATGTATATATATATATTTATGGTAGTATGTATGTTTTGGTCTATATGTGTTATATGTATTTATATATATGTGTGTATTTATGTATATATGTGTATGTATGTTTTTATTTATGTATATGCTTTTATTAGTGTTTATGTGTATATATGTGTGTATGTTGTGTGTATATACGTATATTATTTTGTATATTTGTATGTATATTTGTATATGCATGTAAGTGTATATATATATGTGTGTATGTATGTATATGTGTGTGTATGTATGTATGTATATATGTATGTATGTATATGTGTATGTGTGTATATGTGTATATGTATATATATATATATATATATATATATATATATATATATATATATATATATATATATATGTATATGTGTATGTATGTATGTATATATGTATGTATGTATTAGGATGTGTGTTGGGGTATCTATTTAATTATTCTAGTAGCTATATTTTGTTTTTATTGGTAGGTTAATTTTTTTAGTAAGTTTAAGGTTTTATATTACAATGACACGACGATTTTGATAAGACTAAATCAATAGTAGTATTTTAGTTTATTTCATAATATTATTTAATTTACGACTATTAATATTTTTATTTATTTATTATATATTAGAATTTAATATTTATTAATATGTTTTATAAGATAACTATAGTTTTTTGTTCTTTTTATGTTGTTAGTTATATAAATTTTAAATTTTTCATTCATTTATTTAAGTATTATTATTTCATTCATGCTTTCGTATTCTATTCTCTATTTTAACGTTCTTTTTTAACGTAGTATTTTCGCGCGAACTCTTGCTTAAAACGCTATAGCTATTAGATAACGTCTTAGTTTTTCAGTTTGAATTACGGAAAAATTTGGATAAGTACTGTTTTCACTTTGCTAAAGATTTTCTACTATTTGAAAATAATATGTATTCTTGTTTTTATACTATTCATTTGGTTCTTTATAGATTATTTTAATAGATAACTTATTTAACACTATATTATTTAGGAGTTATAGTTTCATTTCAACATAATATTAGAACTTCGATTGGAATAGTGTTGATATATTTTCGATTATTTTTGATTAATATTATTTGATTAATTATTAATCTTTATAGTTTATAATATCGTTAAAGTTTTTTTTAAATCAAAACTTTGTATATATATATAAAGTTTAACCTTTTATTCTTAATAATTTTTTCTTTCCTAATTTTTTCATTCATAATTTTTTCCATTCATAATTTTTTCATTCATATTTTTTTATTATTACGTTTGTAGAAATAAATAATCTTGTATTTTTCTATTATTCAATTGATCTTTAATCATAATTAAATAAACGTCTTTAGCTTTAAATAGTATAGCTTTAACTATTACACCGGTTAAATATGTACTAATTTTATCTTCATTATTATTTTAAACTTAAACTTCGTTCAACTTGTATTTAAAACAATGATAATTTAAAACAATGATAATTTAGGTAAGATGTTTTTTGTATATAATATACATGTTATTATTATGGATGAAGGGATGATTATTGAATGGTTATTATTTTGATATTATGATATTTTTTAAATAATTTTTCTATCTTTATATAATAAGTATATCATATTAATTCATTTGGTACTTATTGTTGGTTGAGATATATATCTAATTATTGTTCTACTTACGATCTGACGAGTAGCTATATTTTTGAATAGAACTTATTTTAGATAATTTCAATTGATTTTAATCGATTTAAATTTCTTTTCTATTTGAAAATTGGTTATGAAACACGTGTAATCTTTTTATTATATTTATCTTATGATATTTACTTTACTTTATATTATACTCATTTATTGTGCTTTTAATTATTAATTTTTCTATATGTGATAGTGGATTTTCATCGATGAGTTCTTGAAAATTGGTTATTTTCCCTAAAACTATATATATTTTATATATACTTTATCTATAAGGCTCAATTTAATTTTTTATAAATTGATTTTAATTGAGTTTTTTACCTGTAATTTTGGATTTTGTCCCTAATAATATTATATATATATATATATATATATATATATATATATATATATATATATATATATATATATATATATATATGTATGTATGTATGTATGTATGGAACTATCTGCTGTCACAACAATTTACAAAATTCGGAACCTTGAAACAATTTATATTTTGAACGGTGAATCTCGAAGTAAATAAAGCTATGAATAATAGCGCAGAAATAATAGTTAAAATACGCTTTGGATAGAAAGTGGCATGTTTTAAAAGACGCTGGTTCAAATCACATGAGTAAACGTATTTTCTACCCATATACATATATATATATATGTATATATATATATATATATATATATATATATATATATATATATATATATATATATATATATATATATATATATATATATGTATATATATATATATATATATATATATATATATATATATATATATATATATATATATATATATATATATATATATATATATATGCGAGTAAGAATAAATACAAAAAAGGTGGGGGGTTTTTTGTATGATTGTGTATAGAGGAATATATTATTTTGTTTAAAAGAGTTCCAACACTGTCTGCTTTTTATGTTTTATTTATATTCCTGCAGAACCAATGTGGGGTATAGAATATGGAATATACAATATATAATATAATATACAATATATAATATAAAATAAAATAAAATAAAAATGGATGGCACCATGAAATAAAGTATTCAATGTAGATGAAATATTTATTGAGTGTTCAATATAAAGGATCAAATATATAAATATAAATATATAAAGGCGACTCGAGTTTCAGGGTTATTTTCCTTCGTCATGGCCGGTATGACAGACTTTAACATGCATGTATGTATATATATATACCATAGACATAAGCACTTTAAACATTACCCATGTACTATATTTACATAACCATAGACTATATCATCATTTATATTGTCAACACTGTCTTCTCCATCATAATGTTCATCTCCATCCTCATCACCATCATCAGCAATACCAGAAGGAGCAACAGTTATATAATATGGTCGTGATCTCCATTATCGATCACATATCGATACCCGCTACTGCATTGCAGTAAGCTATTTGGATGTTTGATGTTTTTTTTTACTTAAAGATTTCATTTGTTTTTCACCGTTTAATAATGCTTCACTTAATTTTTGGTTTATGTCGCATAGTTTAACTCTCTCGAGAAATATTCACTTACGTATATACTCACTTACACGCAGACACATACAGATACATGCGCCGCAGCTACAAGCACATATACTAGTAACAGTGCAGTTCATTTTTTTTTTCATTGTTATACATTACAAAGACACAGGAAGATATGTATGTAATTATGTATACATGCACATGTATATATATATATATACATATATATGCGCGTGTGTGTATATATATATATATAAACACAGAAACATTCATACACACATATATACCTATATATATGTGTGTGTGTGTGTTTGTGTGTATGCATATACACATATATACATATATAATTCAGAACGTCAAGACGGATGAAATGCCACTAAGCATTTTGCCCGGCATGTTAACGATTTTGCCAGCTCGCTGCCTTATTTTAGTATCTAATACTAGTTTCAAGTTTTGTCACAATGCCAGCAATTTTGAGGAGGGTATAAATCGATTACATGGATACCAGTATTCAACTGGTGCTGATTGAAATCGTCCTCGAAAACATAAGAAGGTAAAATAAACATCAGCAGAATTTAAACAGAGAATGTAAAGACGGACGTAATACCGCTAGGTATTTTGTCCGGCATGCTAGAGATTGTACTAGCTCACTGACTCACAAATATTTTTTTTATATTGACTGACAAATATTTTTATCGACAACCGAGAAATTACAATGCAAAGATGGCCTTGGTGAGATTTAAACACAGAAATTCAAAGGCGAGAGGCAATTCATTGTATTTAAGTAACAATTAAATATGACATCTTGAAGGATTAAATAGCAGGATTGCTCAAGAAAGAATCACAAAATAGAAAAGAACGAATTGCGATAATTAGCCACGTTCCTACTCCTTTAACATTTCAGATGATATCATAATTACCAAAGCCTTCGCCCTCTGCATTCAGGCAATTTCTCGGCTCAATTTAATAAAATTAACGTTTATGCACAATTTATTGTCCATTGTTAGTGTTAGAATTAACAGCTGCTATATTTTGCATTGGAATTTCTTCATGATCCCACAAGCTGTGTACACGTGGTCTTCAAATATTATAGGGGAGACAATCCCTTCTAGATTAAGTTGAGTTGAGTTGACTTTGAGAGAGCTTCGGGATGGGGAGAAAAATTAAATAAATTACCGTAAAACTTAAATTAGAACGCGCGTTATAAAACCACGAAATTTATTACGCAATATTTAATCGCCTGAATTGTAAACAGGCACATTTTTGCCATTATTTGAAATCATTGGAGATTACAAGATATCATTTCGAAATGACACTGACAGTTGAGCAACATGCGTCTTGCATTCGGGTCTAACTACTAATTTATGTACAAATGAAACTACAAAAGCGATGCGGGGGCACCCACATTTGCATCCGAACCGCTAGCTAACGTGGACGTAAACACACCAATGTCGGCTGTCAAGCGATTGTGGGTGGAAAGACATAGCCACACAAACACACACATATATATGTGTATATATATATATATATATATATATATATATATATATATATATATATATATATATATATATATATATATATATATATATATATATATATAGCACGGGCGTCTTTCAGTTTCTGTCTAACAAATCCATTCACAAGTCTTTGGTGGGCCCGCGGCTATACAAGAAGAACCTGCCCAGGGTGCCACGCAGTGGGACTGAACCCGGAACCATGTCGTTGGCAAGCAAGGTACCTACCACACAGCCACTCCTGCGCCTATGCACAAAATTAGTTGCAACTTTCCAACCTTCAGTTATTTTGACGTGACATCTCTGATCGTTCCTCATGTACTCTTCTCACCATCCAACCCAGTTTTCGAACTTACAATAAATGATCTATCTTCGTGTAATATACCAGTCAATATGCGGTTTAATGCATAAAAATTTGCACACGTGGACTATATCTCCTTTTAAAACGATTTTAACCAAAGTGATTAATTATATATCCATTTACGTTGGAGAAAACAATATACGTACACATGTATGTGCAAAGACTATCCCATATCTTATAGATATGCATACGTATAAGTATATATATATATATATATATATATATATATAACATATATATATATATAATATAATATATGATATATAAATATATATATGTATATATATATATATATATATATATATATATATATATATATATATATATATACATATATGCATATATATGCATGTATGTATGTATATATACGCAGAAATATGTATATACATACATATTTATATATATATGTATGCATGTATGTAAAAGAAGTGTGTAGGCATGCATATTTACATACATATATACACATATATATATACATATATATATATATATACATATACATATATGCATATATATATGTATATATGCATACCCACACACGTAGTGCAACATATCCATACATATATACAAATATATAAATATATATACATGCGTATATATATATATATATATATATATATGCACATATATAAATACATACGTGTCTGTATGAATACATAACAAACTTACATAATATCCGCATACACCAATATTATATAATCCGTTTCACATAATACGTATGTATAGATAGATATAGATATATATGGATGGATGTATAGTGTGTGAAAGTATATCAGTACTCACACACACACACACACACACACACACAGCCATTTACAGGTACACACATGCACACATATTCATATATGTGTGTGTGTGTGTGTGTGTGTGTGTGTGTGTGTGCTCACAAGCTATACATCTCCTGTATTAGTCTTAGTCTCAAGTATTACGTAAAACTAATAATTATATTTGCGGATGTTACAGCTCTAGTATTATTGATTACATTTGTATAGGCGGCGGCCTAAGTAAAGCTATTTATTGTATTGTTTGACAGATGTTATTAATATCTTCCTAAACGACTTTGTTTAACGGTTCGGTGGAAAAGAGAAACCAAAAATATGTAAATTTTATAATTATTAACGGGATGACGCAAAAATGTTTTGGTTATTTTTCAAAAAATATAATGCATTTCTGTAGTAATTGAATCTTAATTATGGTTTCTGTCGCAAATATAATACAATAATTTAGTAGTAGTAGTAGTAGTAGTAGTAGTAGTACGCTGGTCAAAATACTTGTCGGCATTTTTTCCGTCTTCACGTTCTGAGTTCGAATTCCACCGTGGTCGTCTTCACTTCTCATCTTTGCCGATAAAGAAAAAAAGTAAAGATACGAGTCGAGCTAATAGACTACTCCCCCCCCGCCAAATATCAGGCCTTGTGCCTATTATAGGAAGGTTCATTCTTATTATCAGTAGTAGTAGTGGTAGTAGTAGTAGTATATGATTTGCTGCGGCGTAAAACAAATGTATTTTCGAAAATGTTGGTCTCGATTAATGTTATTGATTTTTACCTCTTTCTTTTCGTCTTATGTGCTAAACATGTGTTCAAACTTGTTATTAAGAAAACCAGCTATCTCTTGCTGGTGTTCTGTGGTGGCCTCTGTCTCGTAAGTGGCAATATTTTGCCTTCATTAAACACTCGCGTAGTTTTAAAATAAACCAAACACACGCAACATTGCATCATAAACTGTCATCCCATCAGCGCACCATCAGAAGAAGACTTACCTCCTTTTCCGTCTCTCATTCCATTAAAAGATAATGAGTAGAAACGCGACAATAGAGAGGACCTCGCGCAAAAACATTCGGAGTCCCCCCGTTGGTGTGAAGAATGTGTTGTGCTTCCGACATACCTCTCGAGAATAACATCTAGGCTAAGGCTTCCGCCTGGTATGATTCCGCCTTGCACAGTAGAGACCCCAATATATGAGGAACTGGAGCATTATTTTATCGACCCCCAAAAAAGGATGAAAGGGAAACTCGACAACAGTGGCATTTGAACTCACAATATAACGACAGATGAAATACATTTGTGTATTGTATCCGAACTATCTGCAAATCTTCCAGCACACAGCTTCAATAATGATAATGATGATAATAATAATAATAATAATAATAATAATAATAATAATAATAATAATAATAATAATAATAATAATAATAATAATAATAATGATGATGATGATAATAATAATAATATGTGCATATACGTGCTAGCATATTTATATTTAAGTAAATATCTGTTTATATGTGTATACATATATATATTTGTGTATGTGTGTGTGTGTGTGTTCGTGTGTGTGTGTGTGTGTGTGTGCGTGCGTGTGTGTGTGTGTGTGTGTGTGTGTTTGGTTGAGTAAGGAGATGATGGGGAAGGACAGCTGAAAATGTACGAAAGGATTACTAAACATCGAAAAGACGGAAATTTTTAAAGTTTATTAAAGTTTTGCTTACTGTGCAAATCTTTCAGACATAATTGGTTATATATGAAAGCATCAGAAAATTGTTACGATAAAAACATTTGGTATGATAGAAATTCTTTACAATCTTTGTCTTCTTCATGTTGTCCGGATGATGTAATTAGTGTTTGGTAGATAGGCAGATGGAATTGGTTCTGTTCATGGTATCGACTTATTCATTGATGTATCGATACAACTCGATCGATTGAAAAAAATCTTTTA
>NC_142951.1:4781529-4801529 GCF_046866305.1 Octopus bimaculoides
CAATATTCTACAATTTTCCTACTTAAAAATCAATTGCGCTATACTTCCTTTACATATTGCCTCTGCCATACGTTCTCAACTTCGTGTTCATCTTCGTTCAGTTTCGTTTGTTGGCATCCTATACACTTATTTGTCTTTTAGCATTACACGTCTCATTAGAAGCTATTGAGAAAAAAAATGGAATTATGAAAATAACGAACGAGGAAAATTATCTTTGGTGAATATTTTGTGAAGATTCTAAAAGGAAAGAAAGGATGGAAGAAAAGCAGTAAGAAAGGAACGGTATCAGGCTATTTAAAATGTAAATATCGAAATACTAGAAAATTGATTTACAATTGTCATTGAATTGGTATCACAATCGGATACTTCGATTTTCGCGATTGCTCCGTCGTCCTTCCTCTCCACACTCCATGTTTATTTCTGATAAAATCGAACATCTCTGGGATGTCTCTGAAGTGTGCCGACAAGGAAATTCCATGTTGTGTGAGAATAGACAACGTTTACTGATTGACACGGATTCAAAAGTACATCGATTCCTCGTTAAAACTTGGGCATCTAAGGAACGGAAGGGTGGGGTGCAGGTTATTCCAAAAATGATGATGGAATTTTTATATCTACGCGGGTGAGAGAGGGAGAGAGACAGACAGGCAGACAGAGAAAGTAGGGCAGAGAGGAAACTGTAGTATCAACAGATCAAATGTTCGGATATAAATCAAATAAAAGACATACATACACGCATATATATATATATATATATATATATATATATATATATATACGTATGCGCAAATATAGAGATTCATAGAATATGAGCACCTACCTGCATACTTGTATGTGTATAGAAGGCTTTAGTTTTCATGACGTAACAAAATAAAGATTACGAAACAGCTGTAAGCATACGGAAAAAATGTCATATGAATTGTCTTGAAACTTATTAATCATTGTACATATACAAAGGTGAGTATGAATGTGTGTGGATATGTATATAGATATACATATAGATATATACATTCATGATGCAAATAAAAATGCACAGCAATGTATATGAATACACACGTATATTATATGTATATATATATATATATATATATATATATATATATATATATATATATATATATATATATATATATATATATATATACATATATATATATATATATATATATATATATATATATATATACATGTGTATATATATAAATATATACACATATATATATATATATATACATATGTTTATATATAAATATATATATATGCAAATATATATGCATGTGTGTGTGTGTGTGTATATATACATACGCACACATGTGCTTATATCATGGTGCAGATGATCATGATCATGATGGTGATGATCATACTGATGATGGTGATGATGATGATGACGATGTTGACGCGGATGTTAATGATTGCGATAAATATGCTTATCGCAATTAAGTGTATTGAAAACGATAATGAAACATAATAAATACGAAGAAAGTTTCATTTACTTTTAAACACATACACACACACACACACACACACACACGTATATATATATATATATATATATATATATATACCGTGATGCATACGTACATGTATATATATGTGTGTGTATGTGTATACGTACATCGTACATGCATATGAGTGTGTATGTGCGTGTGTGTGTGTTTGTGTACGTATATATATTGTAATATTGGTTGTGTGGAATAATTTGTGAACTTACTAACTTTCTAAGCGATTCTGTTGAATTTTCCTTCCATGTCTTCCAAACTTTATACAACACACACACAAACATGCACTAACACACATACACACACACACATACACGCACTTCTAAATATACATACATATTTATATATATATATATATATAATCACTTATAAGATGCTTTGTTCATGCATGTGAGAACATGTATGTATGAGTGTGTATTTTTGTTTGTATGTGTGTGTATTTGTGTGTGTGTGTGTTTACGTGTGTGTGTGTGTGTGTGTCTGTGTGTGTCTGTGTGTCTGTGTGTGTCTCTGTGTGTCTGTGTGTGCGTGTCTGTGTGTGTGTGTGTGCGTGTTTGTACGCCAATATAATTGTGCTGTTGAAAATGACGCATTTTAACGAGTGAGCCTAGAAAGGTATACTTGAAATTCCAGTCATGATTATTCAACTACAATGTCTTCGAAAATTAAAATAAAGCTGGTGGGAGTGTGATATCGGTAAAACGACATAGTAGAACTGATCTTTCAGCTTCTGGGCTTTTTCACATTTTCCTTCAATTAAATTCGCTTGCAAGGAGTTGGTCGTCCTGGTGCAACAGTGTGTCCAAAATTCCACAACCTTGAACTGAACACGAAACCATGGACATACAAAGTAAGTTTCTACAACAAATAGCCATACCTATCCCTAAAATTAATTTCGACCTCCATGTCTAACGTTCAAATCTGATACCGAAGAATATTTTAATCAATTTAAAGCAAAACGTAATCGCACTGCCACATATGGAATTCGAACCTGGGTTATCACGCCCGCTTTGTTGTATCTTAACCACTTGGTGATCAGGTTATTTCTCCCTTTATGAGAAATATTTGTGCACAAAAACTTACTTTTCGCTGACGAGACAATTAATGTCGAAACTCTAGTGTCCCAGTACACCTCGCGCCAATGATCCGTGTGTTTTATGAATAGTTGTTCTGTGACGTATGCAAAAGCCACAAGCATATCTGCGTTTCAATCGGAAGCAATTTATTCAGAACTTATAGCTATTTTAGATTTCATTACAGCGTCAAGATTAGCGAAATCGTAACACTGGACCTTGTTTCGATAGGTTCATGATTACAGTTAAGTCATTGATTTCGTTCTTAAGATTCTTAAATTATAAGAATCCGATACACGTCGTGAAAAGCAGATTAATATTCCGTATTGGACTAATAGAGTCTACTAATAGCATTTAGCACAAAGCAATAATAAATAATTTCTATATTAATCCATTGTACATACATAAATACATATTATATATATATATATATATGTGAATATGTGTGTATATACATGTATATTCACACATACACACACACATATGTATATGTATATATATATGTATATATATATATATATATATATATATATATATATATATATATATATATATATATATATATATATATATATATATATTAATCCCTATCATTATTAATGATACATATATATACACATGTATATATGTATCTGTGTGTTTTCATTAATATATTTGTATTTTTCTTGGGGAAAAAAATTATGTTCCTTTTATCTGTACAATGTTGTGCAGGAAATCTGTCATGATTACACTATAAATTAAGTTCGGGTCGTTTGATCAACTAAATTATGATAGTAATTCGTTAATTAAAGATCTGAGTATGTTAACCATACAAGTAATTAAACCGTTTGTATTAGACGACATATATCACAACACGGTTAAAAGCTTTCTTACTTCAATTATATCGCTAAAATACACCTAATCAGATTTGCTAAGACGTCAGTCCATAACACAGCTTTCATACGGAGGTTTCAGTACCTTTTTTCTTACTCTCTCTCTCTCTCTCTCTCTCTCTCTCTCTCTCTCCCTCTCTGTCTCTCTCTCCCTCTCTGTCTCTCTCTCCCTCTCTCTCTCTCTCCCTCTCTCTCTCTCTCTATCTATGTATCTATCTATATCTACCACTCTTTCTCTCTCCATCCCATTTTCCCTATGTATATAGAGAGAGAGAAAGAAAGAGTGAAAGAGAGTAAGAGAAGTGTATGTATATTCATTATATATATATATATATATATATATATATATATATTTATATTGATATATGTATGCAACTATGTTTGTATGTATATATGTATATATATATATATATATATATATATATATATATATATATATATATATATAATGTGCGCGTTTGTGTGTGTGTATGCGCGCGTGTGTCCTACTCGTCGCTTTTCTATTTCACAAGGTATTACATATTCTATTCTGCTCTTATATACTTTACAATAACTCCTCTCACCCTATTGACCTTTTGCTATATTGTGACGTCATAATGGTCACATATACGCCAATAAGAATTCGATGGACATTAATCTCTAACCTTAAACTCAAGTCATCTTTGATCACCTCCAAACACATATAAACAAGGTCATATTTTATTCGGAATCGCCCCATTTCCTTTCAACAGTTTCCATGACAAAATCTCTCATCCGTCCACAGTTTCTGAAATGCACAATATGACGATGCACTTCTGATGGATATTTGGTTAGCATTTCTAGCAGATTAAATGGTTGTGTAGAGATTCATTCATTTACTCTAACACTAAAATGGTTTGTTAAGATCCTTAATAATTCTCGGCTCTATGATTTGTTTTTCAGATTCCGACACAAGAAGCAGTTTCGTTTTATGCCTGCAAACTACCAATTAATTGAAAATCTGGTTGAGATTAATTCCATGTTGTTGTTGTTGATAATATTACTGCACTCTTTCAAGGCGGCACGTTGGCAGAAACGATAGCACGCCAGGCGAAATGCTTAGCGGTATTTCGTCTTCCGAGGTCGACTTTGCCTTTCATCCTCTCGGGGTCGATTAAATAAATACCAGTTACGCACTGGGATCGATATAATCTATTTAATCCGTTTGTCTGTCCTTCTTTGTCCCCTCTGTGTGTAGCTCCTTGTGGGCATGCTAACGACTTTCCCCGCCTTTTTAATCGATTAACTTTATTGGTATTTCATTTCATCTCCGCCGAAGGTGACAATGCGTGGTCTATTGGTTAGGGGTTCTGCATTCTCGATTGCAACGTCATGGGTTCGATTCACTGACCGAGCGACGCTTTCTGTTGCTGAGCAAAATCTCTGCATGCCCCATTGCTCCAGTTCATTCAGCTCTAATTAGTAATCATAATTAGTAATTCTCTAATTAGTAATCCTGCAATGGAGTGGCATCCTGTTCGGGGAAAATTGTTGCCATCTCATTCACTGATATGCCATGAAATCAGGTAAGTACTTTTTTTTCTTTTCGAGCGTGATACTTAGTTTATTGGTTATTTTTGCCGAACTGCTAAGTTACGGTGACGTAAGTGCAACAACACCGGCCGTTAAGCGGTGAGTAGAGGACAAACACAGACAAAAAGACACACATACATACACACACATATACGTTGGACCTCTTTCACTTTCCGTCTACCAAATCCATTCACAAATCTTTGATGGAACCAAGATAAAAATAGAAAATCCATGTCTAATGTGCCACGCAATGGAACTGAACCCGAAACCATGAGGTTTGGAAGCAGGCTTTTCACCACATAGCCACGCCTGCGGCTATTCTTTATATATTTATGTATTCATTCGATACTTTTCTTGATGTTGTTGTTATTCGTTAAATTTTTAATCTAGCGAAAAATTATATTTAGGAACGAAATTAATTACTAATTTATTAATAAATTACTGGACTTTTTATTAAAATTATTTTTAAAATATTTCTTCCGAACATATCGATAACTTAACTTTGATGTCCATATTTGCTAATCTAGTGATACATTATGTGTGCATATACTAATCTGCTAATTATTCACCGTTTTGATCAATCTATTTACTAATTTAACGACGCCAGTCTTTAAAATCATGTTTAAATTTTAATATCTCATTCTGATTTCTTATCTGAAAATCAATGCAATGGAAGTGCCACTGTGTGTTGTGCGGGGTATAAATTAGCAATGATGGAGTTGATTATTGTTGTTCTCGATGTTGTAGTTGCTATTGTTATCGTTGTTATTATTATTTTTACTGTTGAGTGTATCGTTGTTGATTTTGTCATTGGTATTGTTGCCATCGTATTCGTTTTGTTTTCCGTTTTCTTTGCAGTTGCCTTTTAATCCTCCAACTTAAGGAATATTAAAAAGACGCCGCCCTTTCAAAGCCTAGCCAGACTCATGAACCCGGTTTCCCGGTTTCTATGGCGTATGTGTTCTCCCCAGTGGGACGGGACGCAAGTCCATCGCAGCGTTACTCAAGAAACAGGAAGAAAGAGTGAGAGAAAGTTGGGGCGAAAAAGTACAACAGGGATAACCCCCATCCCCTGCTGGAGCCTCGTGGAGCTTTAGGTGTTTTCGCTCAGTAAACACTCACAACGCCCGGTCTGGGAATCGAAACCGCGATCCTCCGACCGCGAGTCCGCTGCCCTAAGCACTGGGCCATTGCGCCTCCACCTGGGAATATTAGTCATATCTATTATGAAGGACATTCGAGTCGTTACCAAACAAGCATTTCTGACAACGCAAAATATGTGCGTACGTACTACAACGAACGTCCATCTATTATTTTAACACATTCTACGACATCGCGGGGAATTCTGGGAATTTTGAGCGGGCAACATCTTGCTGATCACATGACCCCAGTGAACAATGATACTGAACATATGACACTTGTATAATTAGTGCCATACCGCAGGTTTCTTGGTGACACGCGATGAATTTTGAATTAAATTCCGCCTGCAGTATCATGTTATAAAATGCCTATGCATATGCGCATGCGTAATTCGGTGGTAATAAACTTGCTTCCGAGCCATATGGTTTTGTGTTGAATTCCTGCCTAACACCTTGAGCAGATATTTTCTACTATATCCCATGCTGACCAAAGACTCATGGGTAGATTTGGTAAATGGGAATTGAAAAAAGCTCCGCATATACATATGTGT
This sequence comes from Octopus bimaculoides, assembly GCF_046866305.1. Taxonomy (NCBI): domain Eukaryota; kingdom Metazoa; phylum Mollusca; class Cephalopoda; order Octopoda; family Octopodidae; genus Octopus; species Octopus bimaculoides. The sequence continues at coordinate 4,788,215 of NC_142951.1, forward strand.
GTGTGTGTGTGTGTGTGTGTGTGTGTGTGTGTGTGCACATGTGTGCGCTAGCGCATGCGTGTGTGAGTGTGTCTATTCATCTCCTATTGCCGCATACACAAGAACTATAAATTTGTACTCTACATGCGATAACTGTAATATTGCATTTCCTATCACTGAAGGTAAGGGACAAAAACAACACACACAAACATTTCTGTCTTCCCTCATAGCTTGCGCATAAACTAACAGCGAATGCCGCATAAAGTTACATTGGAGTGGAGCTTTCTGAAAACTACCTATAGCTTTCGCTAGTGGAAGCAAAATTCGGCGCAGTTATGATGTAAGCACGTGCTAAAAACCTCATAGCATTTTTTTTTTTTTTTTTTACGAATTTTCACAAAATTTTCTCTGCAAAATGGATTTGATACGAGTATGCAAAAATTAAAACAAAAAACATTTTCTTTTTTTTTTTTTTTTCTAATTCATTTCTATTTATAATTTCCTAGCAATTTTTTAAATGCTTCAAAATCAAAATTGCATAAATAAGTGTGCCAGAAACAGTATTTAAAAATTCAGGAAATAGGTTTTGGGGATATCCCTTATTATGACTGATTCTTATTCCGTTATTCTCTCTTCTGAAACATACATATACATGTATAAATGTATACAGAAACATATAAATATGCACACACACATACACTTTTACAGAGTTATATACATATATATATATATATATATATATATATATATATATAAAGTAGGGATAACCATTAAGTGGACAACCATTATGCTAGAGGTAGATCACCTACGATCTGAGCACTAAAGATTGTTCTCAAGAAAATTCAGCAAGCATCAGAACGTAAGCGAGCAAGACAAATGAAAATATACATCCCAATATGTATGTCAGGATTTCCTTCATATCCGTACAGTTTACACACACACACACACACACACACACACACACACACACGTACAAGTATATATACATATAATCCAGAAACAGCCTGCAGAGTGCGGTAGTTAATAGAATTCATTCTTTTCTCTACAGCCCGTTACCAAATGATTGAATCAAATTCCATTGGCCATTGACTCCAGGTATGTACTATGTGCGTGCGTGTATGTGTATGTGAGCATGTGTGTGTGTGCTCGCACGCACGCGGGTCAGAAAGGGCCAGCGAGAGAGAGAGAGAGAGAGAGAGAGAGTGAGTGAGAGGGAGAGAGATAGTGTGAGCGACGTTATGTCCCACACGAACTTGCTTAGAAATTGCTAATTGTGTATGCAAGCAGTGTATGAGAATTAATTAGGCGATTTAAGCAATGATAACACCTATTATAATGCAGTGTTCAACAACAAAAATTGGTGTCAATTAAACGGAATATAATTTTAAAATTGAAGCTTAACAATTCTTGACATGACAAATTAGTGTTTACCGAAAATTCGAGTAATTAGATACAGCATGTTTACAGTCGTAATTCTTACTTCTACTATAACTAATATTACTGGAGGTTGTTCCCTCCTCCGCCGCTGCCACCGCTGTTGCTGCTGCTATTCAATGTTGCGGAGGAAAAGGAGAAGGATGAGGAGGAAATAGAGGTCGATTATTAAATTGCTGTCGATGTTTAAACGTCAGGTCAGCTTTTACCAAAAATGCTCCACTCTCGACCAGCACTTATCGTATCACAGAATGCGTGTGTTATCCAAAATGCGCAACACACACACACACACACACACACACACACACACACAAATATATATATATATATATATATATATATATATATATATATATATATATATATATATATATATATATATATATATATATATGTATGTATGTATGTATAAAGAGAGAAAAAATAAAGAGACCAATGGCAAAGTTACAAATATATTTTATGGATAAAGTCTTACAGCTGTTTCAGGGAAAATTCAATGTATCCCTTCATCGGAGACAGTAATAGTAGAGGAATGGATTATTACATCTTTTAGAGGAGATTTGTAGCAAGAAGCGAGAGCGATGCGCTGAAAAACGAACAAAGAAGAAACAGTACTTGGAGTGTAGCTTCATTCCAGCAGTAAATATCCATGTAAAGTATCCTTGTGGGTATTTTCCGGAGATAATTGTAGTCGCAAAGGTGGATATATATCATATCAAGGGGGAACTGGATTTTACCTCGAAAAAAGAACCAAGCCAAGCGAAGCCAAATTAAGTACCAGTTGCATACTGGGGTCGATCAAATCGACTGGCCCCTTCCCCAAAAATTGCGGGCCTTGTGCCTAGAGTAGAAAAGATTAGTATTGCTGTTATTATTATTTCACTTAAGGCGGTAAGCTGGCAGAATCGTTAGCGCGCTGGACCTAATGCTTAGCGGTATTTCTCCCGTCACCACGTTCTGGGTTCAAATTCCGCCGAGGTAGACTTCGCTTTTTCTCGTTTCGAGGTCGATAAATGAAGTACCTGATGAACGCCGGAGTCGATATAATCGACTCATCCCCTCCCCACCCATCACCCCAAAATTGATTCCCTTGTGGTAGCAATTTTGAAACCATTATCATCATCATCATTGTAGTCGTTTTTATCGTTGTAGTTATTGCTGATCTTACTATCCGTGTTTCGCTTCCTCATAATTTTCTTGTGGCTGCTGCTGTTGTCGAGGTTGTTGTTGTTGTTGTCACCGTTCCTGTTATTTTACTTGCTTTCGTTCTTGTTTTATTCATGTTGTTGCTATCACGGTTGTATCGCTTTACTTGTTGCTCTGTTGTTGTTGGTGGTGGTAGTAGTAGTGGTGGTAGTGGTGATGGCGGTGGTGATGGCGGTGGTGATGGTAGTGCGATGACAGTGGTGCTTTTGTTATCTTTGTCGTTGATTTTGTTGTTGTTGTTCTTCTTCTTAGTGTTGTTCTTGTTGGTGGTGGTGTTGTTGGTGTAGCTGCTGCTATTGTTTTTGTTGTAGTTGTTATTGCTGTTGGTGGTGGTGCTGCACTTTTTGTTGCTCTTGTTAAAGCTACTGCTGCTTGTAGTGGGGGTGAGGTTGGCGCTAATGGTGGTGGTGCTGCTGCTGGTGGTAGTGGAGGCGGCAGTGATGCTGCTGCTGCTGCTACTTGTGGTAGTGTTGGTGCTGGTGGTGTGGTGGTGGTGGTGGTGGTGGTGTGGTGGCGGTGGTGGTGGTGGTGGTGGCGCTGGTGGTGGCGCTGTTCTTGTTACTGCTCATAGTGTATTGTTTTACTTGTTGTTGTTTGATAAAACGGTGAAAGCCGATGAGTAGTTGATAATATAACATAAAACAGAATACAAACACACATACACACCAAAAACAAAACAAAAAAATAAATAAATGATAAATAAATAACAAAATAAATAAGATGGATGATCCACCGATCAGCGTTTATTTGATAACATCAAACATTGGAATTTCTTCTTTCTTTATCATTTTCATTTTCGTTTTTGCGTTCGAGAATGTTCTCTTAGAGTTGACCGATGGGAATTTAATTTCCGGCCGATGGCATCTCTGATCGATATCAAAGCAGATCAATAAGAAATTGGTATGTTTTGCCAAAAACTGCTGGAACTACCACTGGCACTTAAGACTGTTCTAACGCGATAACGTTAAGAAGAGAATTGCAGAAAAAGTCGAAGAATGGTAAAGTTAGTGTGGAATTAACACGGAGGTTTTATGTGATTATTTAGAACATACGTATGTTATAAGCTAGCTCAACATAGCCAGGCATGTATAAAATAGTTCATAGGAAACATATGGTGTGAGTTAGAAGAAACATACTATGTAAAAGGTAATTTAGAGCAAGCATGTGCTGTTAGAAGCTTAATAGAATCGTGTATTTAATTCCTGTATTAAATCCGAAAGAAAGAATGGTGCTAAGGAATAGCAAAGCAAAGCATAGAAAAACATACCAAAGAATATCAGACCACGGCTGGGTACAGAATCTTTTCCTGTCGTTTCTTTTACTTCTATCGTTCATTAGACTGCGGCCATGCTGGGGCACCGACTTGAATTTTTAGTTGAATGAATCGATCCCAGTATTTTCTGAGGTTTTTTTTCTCTCTTAAAGTCTGGTACTTATTCTACCGGTCTCTAAAGCTGAACTGCTAAGTCAGGGCATGTAAACATAACAACACTTGTTGCCAAGCGGTGGTAGGACACACACACACACACAGGTTTGACATAATACCGATAGAATCAGCACCAGGCTTTCAAAGAGTACGTACTCGGGTGGATCCTTTCGACAAAAATTTGTCAAGGCGGTGCTCCAGAATGGCCACGGTCTAAAACACTGATAAAAATAAAATACACAATGGCTTTGTTTCAATTTCTGACTACCAAATCCACTCACAAGGCCTTGGTCGTCCGAGAGATATAGTACGAAACACTTGCCCGATGTGCCAGGCAGTGGGACTGAACCCGTAACCGTGTGGTTGAGAATTAAGGTTATGACCACACACAAATGCCTACGTCAAATCATTGCTATTTCACTTCTGAGCAAATATATGCTGTGGCGTTTCATAGCGACTTTATTGATATTATTATGTGTTAATAGACATAGCATATATTAACATAATACACTTTGTGTTAATTCCCTTAATATAATATTACCATATATTTAGTATTAAATATTGGCATGTGGAATATGTTTATACAATAATGTGCTCATTATATGTAGATATGTAATATAATATTATAAGCGTAAGCTAGGTGATAAGCTGGCAAACCGGTTAGCACTCCGGAGAAAATGCTTCGCAGCATTCGTCCGTCTTTTGTTCTGAGTTCAAACTCCGTCGGTGTTGATTCTGCCTTTCACAGTGTAGAGTTACGATAAAATAAGTAGACGTTGAGTACTCGGGTCGCTGCCATTGATTTACTACCTCCCAACCCGGAACTTGCTGGCTTTGCGCTGAAATTTTAAACCAATCGAATATTATGGGTGAATGCACGACGCCTAATGTTAGGCTGTTGCACTCATGATCGCGTGATCGTGGTTTCGATTCCCAGAACGGCGGTGTGTTTTAATCTTGAGCAAAACATTTTACTTCACGCTTCTCCAGTGCAAACAACTGAAAATTGGGGACCCTGCACGGGACCGGTGTTTTCTTCCGGGAGAAATGCTGGCCTACCAGCCCAACGGATGTGACATCATCAATGTAAAGCTACAGCAATGCATGGAAAAGCATCGTGACCAGCGTGTTATAACATCAACCGATAGCCTAATCAATACACTTGATATAATATTATATAAAACAAAACAAAACAATATCTCTCACTTCTTTCAGTCATTGGATTGCAGTCATACTGGGATCGAGTTGAACGAATCGATCAAAGTAATTCTTCTTCTCTACTCTAGGCACAAGGTCCGAACATTTTGGGGAAGAGGGTCAGTCGATTAGATCAACCGCAGTACGCAACAGGTACTTAATTTATCGATCCCGAAAGGATGAAAGGCAAAGTCGACTTCGGTTGAATTTGAATGCAGAACGTAAACACAGACAAAGTATCGCTAAGGATTTCACCCCGGCGTGCTAACGTTTCTGCCAGCTCACTGCCTTGATCCAAGTAGTATTCTATCCAAACTTCTGCCGAACCCCAAATAGATGCCGGTTGTCAAGCAGTTGGGAGACAAACATCACAGACATACACTCAGATCGATAAATGCATACATTTATAAAAACATACATGCATATATAAATGTATAGGCACAGGAGTGGCTGTGTGATAAGCTTGCCTCTCAACAACATGGTTCTGGCTTCAGTTCCACTGCGTGGCACATTAGGCAAGTGTCTTCTACTATAACCTCGTTCAGAAATTTCTGGCAGAATAAATTGCGTTATCGTGCTGTTTTTCTCAAACACGGTGCCCAACTGACCCTACGATATTGTGTAGTTGACGAAATCAAAATGAAACCATGCATATGCGGGAAATTAAATATATAATATGGCGACGATTTATCCATTGCACCCTATATATATAGAGAGAGAGACAGAGACAGACAGACAGACAGAAAAACGGAGAGAGGAACAGATTGATTGATAGATATAGAGAAAGAATGTATAACTCTACAAGCACTCGTGGAATGAATATCAATAGAATGATAATGAGCCCATATTTAATTACGTTGAATCGGAAAATGCAATGAAAGAAACGTCGAGATAAAGCTTCGCGAGAATTACGCCAACGCCATATCTGGCGAAGGCTAGAACATGGATATTACTCAAATTGATATATGACGCCGGAGCGGTTAAAATATATTGTTTCTTTTGGATTAGTCACTATATCAAAGTTCATTATGAAGACGACTTGTTTATCATAAAAGGGAATGAAGCAGTTGAGAATCTCCGTTTAATTATAAGAGATTACAGCAACAAGTTTTAATCCTCTGATAATCCCTACACGTGCAAGAGATAACTTACTTCAGCCACATCGGGCATGATATATTATGTCGAGATATGCATTTAACACTCACAACCTCCAGCAAAAGATATTAATTCCATGCATACACTTATGGGCTCCCATACTGGTATATGCAGAGGCTTAAATGAAGATATTTTCATATTTTCTATACACCTTCAAGTGCCGAGCACAATAGATTTACCTTAAATAGAAATTGAATGTATCCTTAAGACATCTTGAGCAACTTCAGTGGATATACATGGGGGGATAATGGGAGAATATTTAAGAATACACGATGTCGTTTGGTATAATAGTTTAGCGAGCTGGCAGAAACGTTAGCACGCCGGGTGAAATGCTTAGCGGTATTTCGTCTGCCGTTATGTTCTGAGTTCAAATTCCGCCGAGGTCGACTTTGCCTTTCATCCTTTCGGGGTCGATAAATTAAGTACCAGTTACGCACTGGGGTCAAGGTAATCGACTTAATCCCTTGTTTATCCCCTCTATGTTTAGCCCCTTGTGGGCAATAAAGAAATAATAATAGTTTAGCATCGAATTGCAGACATTCCCTTCACACTTTTCTCCCAAGCGCAGTAGAACACAGCCTGTCCGGGTGCAAATCAATAAAGCTGAAAGTTTCAATAATAATAAACAGAAAGGTGCGTGTGTGTGTGCGTCGTGAATTATGGTGATATATATATATATGACGATTTAAAGTGCGAAATACGAAAGTTGTGAATGAAGAAAGTAAACGTGATACCGACAGTAATTGGTGTACTTGGAAGTAACAACACTCAACTACCAACATAGCTGAAAAAGATTGAGATAGAGAAATTAATAGGCCAGATAGCGTTGTCAGAGATCATCAAGAAAAAAATGCTTTCTAATCAATGTATCAATATCAACAGATGACATAGTTTCTCTAAAAGAAATGGAGAAACTTTCAAAATACAAAGACTTGGAAATAGAGGAAACTCGAATGTGGGGTCTAAAAACAGAAACAATTCCTATCACAATAAGCGCATTAGGTATGATAAAAAAGTATTCAGACAAATACATAACAAAAACATCAGGACTCACAAATATATAAGCTGTTATTCGACCTGAAGAAAATTCTGACTCGGTCCCACCTGCAAGGTCATGCATTGTTTATCTTGATATGAAATCACCGTGTCGTGGAGATTTGGTTGTGAGGCATGTACCTGGTCTACACTTATCTAACGGCTGGTCATAATGGGTATACTGGGCTTCGTATATTTTACCAGTGTCACTTTGATGGCATGCACTGCTTTCTCACTCAATAATAATAATAATAATAATAAATAATAATAATAATAATAATAAAGCCAGCGATTTCGATGTGGCGCTTAAGTTCGTTACTTTAACGCAACTACTACTGTTTCTATCGATACCTCGACGGAATTTGAACTCACAACTAAAATCGGACGAAATGCTGCAAATGCCGTTAATGTTAAGAATTCTAGCAACTTGCCTCTTTATCTAAAGGAATAACATTACATTAACTACAACCCTGTGCCAGAATACGGCATTATTTCAGCAACATTATGAAACAGACAAACATTGATATATAATGAGAATATGACACACTATGTTTAAACTTCAAAAAAATCACATTTTAACTTTGTTCATGAATTGAAAACAAAGAAACAGCTCAGCTAAATATGTCTACGATTTGATATTTAATATTTACTTATTAAATCAATTTTGCAATTCCAGCATTCCATATATTACCAGAGTTATGCATTTCCCGGTGAACTGGATATTTTTGCGTACATTCATCTGTCTACTTATTCGTAAGCTTTTACTTTCTCTACAGGTCTCATTTAATATGTGTGTATGTGTGTGTATGTTCCTGTTTGTGTATGTTCGTATGTATGTGCGTCTGTGTTATATCCAATTGCCTTCATACATATATGCATGTATTTGCATATATATATATAGAGAGAGAGAGATACATACATACATACATATTCATAATATACATCATATAGATTATGTGTGTGTGTGTATGTGTACATTTGTATGTGTCGATGTGCCAATGTATATTCGCATACAATGTGTATCATATAGGTAACTGTTCATATACTTTAACCAAGGCTGTAGACAAGTTAGTTTATATTTATTTTCTCCCTGACAACCACATAACCAGACCAATAACTATTTATTTGATGTCTCATCTCAATCTTAATATATTGTTTTTGTCTTCTGACAGCAGTTTATAAACTATATTCTGAAAAATGTCGGTTGTCTGCTTCAGTCAAACATGAGAAACGACAAAGCGATGTCCAACTTAACTTGCCGTTACACACGCAGCGGACATATTACGTACACATCCGGAGAAAGGCAAACCAGTATAGTAATAACTTACACTTTCATAAACACACATATAGGAATGGATACATGTATATATATATACATTCACACACACACACACACACACATATATATATGTATATAGACATATATATATAATATCTATATATTGGGGTGCACATGTGTATATGATTATTCTGTGTGTCTGTGTGTGTCTGTGTCTCTGTTTGTATTTAGGGGAATATTGCATGAAACACGTATACGTTAAAAAAATGACAATGATATGCATATAGCGACATATATCAACATCAAAGTATATACATGAAGTATGTATTATATTTGTTTCAATATTTACACGCACACACAAACACACATATATTTATGTGTACATGAATATGCTTACATACATACATACATACATGCATGCATACATACATACAAACATACGTACATACATCATACAAGCATATATAGATAGATACATAGAAATATATATAGGTAGATAGATAGATAGATAGAGAGAGAGAGAGAGAGAGAGAGAGAGAGAGATACATACATACACATACATGTATACAGTTAGCGGCGTCTGAGTCTGTGTGAGCATGTAGGCGCGAGTAGCTTATTGTACATGTGTACATATACATTAATGTACCATGTTGCTTTGTATACTTACATATTTTACGTAAGATACTGGTGTATATATATACACATATATGTGTATGTGTGTATATATATAAGTATATATATATATATATATATATATATATATATATATATATATATATATATGTATACACACACACTCATATATGTATAAGTATATTTAGATCTCTCTTTCTCTCTCTATATATATATACACACGCACACACATATATATGTACATATAATTGCATAGCTATATAATTTATGTGTGTCTGTGTGTGTGCGCGCGTGTGTGTAGATATACGCTGCCGAGACATATTGCTGTACATGTTGCAGAACGATGCGCAAATTTGTATGATGTCATATCAAATATATATAAGCTTGGAATGAAACGAAGTTTTGGCCTAGTTTTTAGGAGGTCTTATTAGACGTCTTGCTCAATATATATATATATATATATATATATGATACACACAGACACACACACATATATATATGTATGTGTGTGTTTTTGTGTGCGTGTGTGTATGTGTGTGTGTGTGTGTGTGTGTATGTGTGTGTATCAATATGTCTGTGCATGTACGTATGTATATGATGCGCTGATAGTCAAAAACTATGCTTATGTATAAAACTACGAACAAAAGCTAAATGTCTCCGATGTTTATGGTTTCTTACAAAATCGAGCGAGCGTTTTGTGTGTTGCATTTATGTATGGCACTGTCAGAATAATGGTTGTAGAATACACACGCATGCACACAGGCACACATACACACACATCTATATATGAATGCGTAAAATTCGTCTAAAATGTGCCCCACGAAATTCAATAAAGGGGCCTGTAATTTGTGCTATTAGCCTTCACCTTTAATCAGCAAATGAAGCATATATTAAAGTTATTACCTCGTATTCTTCGATTTCTTATCATATACAGGGACAACATCGACTTACGGGAAGGTTTGGTTCCAAATGTATTCCGTATTACAAATTTTTTTTCGAACAAGAGTCGTCAAACTCCAAATCAAATATGGATTTACCGAAGACTTACATGCTTATGAAGCTTGCCTCCCATCCATGGGCCTGGTATATTGGTCAAGTGTCTTCTGCTAGAGCCCCAAGGCGACCAAAGTCCGCTTAGTTGACTTGGTAGATGGAAATTGAAAGACAGACAGACAGACGGACAGACACGGAGACAGAAAGACAGACGGACAGACACGGAGACAGAGAGACAAACGGACAGACACGGAGACAGAGAGACAAACGGACAGACATAGAGACAAACAGACGGACAGACAAGAAGGCAGACAGACAGATGTGCATGTGCTTATACTTATACATTTATACGTACGTATACATATTTATATACATATATACACACACACACACGGATAGATAGATAGATAGATAGGATAGATAGATAGATAGATAGATAGATTTACATATATGTGTGTGTGTGAGAGAGAGAGAGAGAGAGAGAGAGAGGTGTCTGTATGTGTGTAACAAAGAGAGAGAGAGAGGGCGAGAAAGAGGGAGAGAGAGGTAGAGAGATAGCATGTGTGCGCATGCACACACACACACACACACACACACACACACACACACAACGAACTATTTCTTTACGTAGAACTAAATTGTTTGTGGCGGAAGCTCCACCTGAAATCTTGAATGAACTTTGTTCGAAGTCAAATCAAAAACATAAAACGCTAACAAAATAAAAACAAAAAAAAACAATAACTTAAAATAATATATCGACTGCGCAGTAATTGTACGGAAGACTATAGTTTGATGTAACCTACATTCTCTATCGCAAAATTAAAAACACTTCGTTTCATCAAACGAAAATCTTGAAGCTTTATTCGTTATAAAGTCGTCTACACTATTGCTTTTTCTGCCAATGTTCCACGTTTGTCGGCGAGACATTAAAAATGTGTTAGTCACCGACTGTCTATATGAAAGGTTTCGGTGATCAATTATCGATTTCCAGAGGACTTCTTTCATGTGCGACCAGCATTACCATGATTGAGAATTTAGTTTAATAGAGTAATTTTTTTTATAATTTTATATAAATCATTGTGTTATATTGTTCTTTTTCGGTGGGTTATTTTTTGTTTTTGTTTTTGTAGTTTCATACTATGTAGAGCGTCATCGGGCAAAAGGTATGATTCAAAGTATTCTAACCGTGACCATCCCGGCCAATGGCAATTGCGTTACACGATATACCCTTCTTTAATTTTATACTGCAAGCCATACTTCAGTACATGAGGGGTTTAATGGCAGGGTTTTAGTGGAACAAATAGTCCCTAAGACTTGTAATTCTATCGGACTCTTTTCCCGATCCGCTAAATTGTGGTGACGTAAACACACCACTATCAGTTGTCGAGCGGTGGTCGACTTTCCTTTCATCATCTCGGGGTCAGTCGATCTAATCGACTGGCCCCCACCCCAAAAATCTCGGGCCTTGTGCCTAGATTAGAAAAGAATATATGTATATATAAGGCGGCGAACTGGCAGAAACGTTAGCACGCCGGGAGAAATGCTTAGCGGTAATTTTGCCTGTCTTTACGTTCTGAGTTCAAATTCCGCCGAAGTTGACTATGCCTTTCATCCTTTCAGGGTCGATAAATCAAATACGAGTTGCGTACTGGTGTCAATCTAGTCGTCTGGCCCTCTTCCAAACAATTTCGGGCCTTGTGCCAAGAGTAGAAAAGAGAATAAATAAATAAATATATATATATATATATATATATATATATATATATATATATATATATATATATATATATATATATACTTGAACTGCTAGATATAGCTGGCTAATAATGTCTCTCAAATTAAAGCATTAAAGACACATTGGATGATGTAATCCAATATACACTAGCCTAGCAAAGACAAAAATAAACAGTGACACTTTCGATCTGCAGCCGAACAACAAGAACGAAATAAAAATGTAATAAATAGTATTTAAGAGCCCATGAGATGATGCTTACACCAGTCTTGGGCAAACTGTAGCCAACGGGAAACTCTGAATGGCACAAAAATTACATTGATATTCTGAATAGCAAGGAAAAATTACCCTGAAGTTTTCTCAGTAGAGTAACCTGCCTGATAATGGGCCTATACATATTTATATACATACACACACACACACACACACACACACACACACACACACACACACACACACACACACACGGATAGATAGTTCCATCTGCTAGAAATAGTAGTCTAATTACGCTTCAATCATACCGTGTCTTGACAAAATATAAGTAAATAATTATAAAAATGACAAAAAATACTTTTAAAAAAGGCGTTATATACAATATATATGGGATAAAACAAGATAGGATGGTCGTGGCTAGATCGAATTGATCAATTGGTCTGCACGACCAGAGCTCACTTGGCGCTAGAAAAATCAATAACATCTTTCTTCATATATCATCGATTAACGTGAATAATCAATGATCTGGAAGTGAATAAATACTAAGACGCCAACTACACTGTAAACAGTTTATGAGGATTACAGATAGGCTTTGTTTACTATGCGAAAAACAAAACGGAAACCATTGAAAATCCATGTAAAATTCAAGCTATATCCGTTGATCGTGGTTTAAGTGGTTTTATTTACAACATTTCATCAACCTAGATTTATTTGACCTATTATGAAGGACGCTCCTACCGTGACTATTAAGCTTAGTGGTTCTTACATATAATATGCCTCTTTATTTCGTTTTATTCTTATCCTTTTTATTTTATCTGTTCTCGAATGGAAAACAAGATTTGGATCTGTGTTTTTCAACCTCGTTTCCTATCCACACTCCACACAATACACACATACACACACACACATACACGCACATACACACACACACATACACACACACACATATACACACACACACACATACACACACACATATACACACACATACACACACACACATACACTCACACATGGCCGCGTACGCACACAC
>NC_142951.1:4806529-4814029 GCF_046866305.1 Octopus bimaculoides
ACAACAACAGCAACAACAATAATGATAATAATGATGATTTTATTTATTCGCCACAGGGGCGACGGATGAGGGTGGGGCAATACAAAGACAGACATAAAGCGTGTGAGGTCGGCTTATAATGAAATGATAAGAAAAAATACAAAAAAAATGAAAATAAGAAAAGGATAGAAAGAAAGAAAGAAAGTATACAGGGTATACATTGAAAAAGAAGGTACAAATGCATAGCCAACAAAAGTTTTAAAAAAGGTTTCGGGGAGGATGACAGAGATGAAGGTGGTGCTCGATCATGGCCGCATTTTAATAAATGAAACGAAAGAAAAAAGATAGTGCTCGACTGTAGGCATTGCTCCGAGTAATAAGACATCGTGAATGTCTCACTGGCAACTAAAATATACTTTACATCGTGCATGAGGTAACACATCTTGAAGGAATTATATTCTTAGTTTACATCCGGATACCAGCTCTGCTGGTGAAATCAAGGTAGACTTGATATTTTTCATTGAGAGTTGCTAAATTCCAACAGAAAGTAACTGTTCACTAGGAATGAGCCGCATGAGGCAAACTCATTATCATTCACGCCGGAGTACAGAATTCTGGTTAGGCGTGCCATTTTGATTCTCCGGCATGTCACATGCATCCAGCAGACGTTAGTTTACGCATGACACCTGTAGATGTTACAGATTCCAGCGGCATTTTCGCCAAGCGCTCCTTTGCAGGTTTCTAATCTATAGTCTTCTTTCCTATTCAATTCTCCACTAGTGATGGTTTTGTGTTGTGTAGGGAGCGGGCGGTTTCTAAATGAAACTATTATAACATAATTGCCATTGGTTTCTCATGAACTGCAAAATTATATGAATATTGTTAAGAAGTTGGTGGAACGAATGTAATAATCGTTTAATGATGGACATTGTGTTAGAAATAATGCTTAAGGGAAAGAAAGAAACTTTGGAGAAATTTGAATCCTGTTGGTTACACGTACACCAACACACACGTACACACATGTACACACACGCACAAACATGTGTATACATGTATGTTGTATATTTAATTATTTGAATTGAGCCTGTAAGGAATAAGTTGGTTTCTAACAAAGTTATGAAACACCAGATTTGGAATGAAAAAACAAATATCAGTGGTATACGTTGAGTTTGAGAAATGTTTTGCATATTTTTAGTTTTCCACTTACAGCTCATATTTTTAATGTGTGTGTTAGCTAACGCACTTGCTTTCTGAAAACCAAGCTTACCAATTATTATTAATAAAAATAAGAATTTATAAGCAAGATATATAAACTGAAGGATTCGAGGCAGTGTTCGGTAGTTATCTACTTTTCCTTCGATTTTCGAAGAGATATTCACGTGACATTTAGAATAGTACATACTTTTTTTCTTATCTGTTCCAAATAACTTGCATATATATACATATATGCGCACGTATACATGTACGTGTATGTATGATCAATTATGACTATATATGACTTTCATAACGCTACTGTTAATATTTCAACGCCAAATGTACATAAGGAAAACACTTGAGTGATGACGGAACGGCTGTCATCTGTCTCCAAATGCAGGAGTGAAAACCTCATCATGTAAAACAGCTCCCTGCAGGTTCTGCAGCAAAAAAATTTGCCGCATGGTCATTCTCAGACTACGTGACATTATCATCAAATGTGCATACGGATACCTATACATACATGTTCGTGTATGAGTGTGTGTATGTATGTATGTATATATGCATGTATGTATATATGTATGTATATGTGTGTGTGTCTATTTTGTCCCCCATCCTTGCTTGACAACCGATATATGTGTGTTTAGGTCCCCGTAACATAGCGTTTCGGAAAAAGATACTGATAGAAAAATCACTAGGCTTACAAAGAAGAATTTCTGGGTTTCTGGGGTAAATTTGTTAGACTAAAGGCGGTGCTCCAGCATTGCCGCAGTCAAATGACTGAAAGAAACATAGATATATAGATAGATAGATAGATATGCATGCATATAATTTGGTTAATGAGAGACGGAAAATCAAAGATACGAAAGTTTATATTCTTTTCTACGCTAGGCACAAGGCCCGAGATTTTGGGGGAAGGGTCCATTCTATTAGATCGTCCCCAGTACGCAAATGGTACTTAATTTATCGAACTCGAAAGGATGAAAGGCAAATTCGACCTCAGTGGAATTTCAACGCAGAACGTAAAGACAGACGAAATACCGCTAAGCATTTCGCCCGGTGTGGTAACGTTTCTGCTAGCACGCCACCTTGATACGTAAGTTTATTTTAATCACTACAATTGTTTCGACACATCAAGCATCGATCCCTCTCAGGCATCCGACAGTGCAGATGTGTCTCTTTAGGTGATAAACAGATACAACTCATAGATACACACGACACAATAATTCTACTGCTCATAAGACAATAGAACAAATAAGCCAAACAACAGTATAGGAGAGAGAGAGAGAACTAGATAAATAGGTTAGATAGGTAGATCAGCTCACATACATACATGCATACATACATACATATATATATATATATATATATATATATATATATATATATATATATATATATATATATATATATATATATATCAGACACACATACAAGCACACATGCACACACAAATACACAAATATGTGTATCTGTGTTTCACAGCTTGATTGTGTTTGCTAAATTTGCAAAAAAAAAAAAATTTAGAACAGGGCCAACCTTAGGCTAATCGACAGCTAAAACTGACAGAGATAATTCACTGCTGAGATTAAACAAAAATAAATAAACAAATAAATAAATAAAATTACTCATTAACATAAGGTTCAATAACAATCTAAAAGCAAGCAGACAAACATACAAACGATTAAGCAGCAATATAATGGCGTTGGTGTGTGAATAATACATTAAACTTATGAAAATTCACATTCATCATCGTCTGCTTCCTACGTGTAAACACGCCAACACACCAAAAGTCAATTTAACAGCAGAGAAATTCAACATACATCATCAAAATCATAACATACGGCAACACAGACAGAGAACGTATCTCTCTTTCGTTCGTTCGTTCGTTCGTTCGTTCGTTCGTTAGGAAGTTGGAAGTGGAATGTGAAATCTGAATTTTTAAAGCAAGAAAAGAATTGATAAAAAGTGATAAAAGAAAATAGAACTAAAATTTAGCAGAAAAGTACTGAAAGCACAAGATGAAACTCTGAGAGGCATGAAACATATAAACTGCTACTCGATCAAACTGAAGACAATTTTAATCAGGTGCCAGATTTTACTATCCCAGACTTGAAAATATAACGGAAGATAAACGGGAAGTGTCTAAACGGAACTTGAAGGAATATATATAAATCGAAGTTATTTTATTCCACAAGGGGAGAAATGTAGGAAAAATACGTTAAAAATGCACTGAGAATAGTTAAAAAATATTTCTTATGAATATATTTAAAGCTTTAACCTGTTTAACAGTTTACACTGATCTTGAAAAAGTTCAAATAGAATGACGTGTTTCTATTAGAACTGTTTGAAAATCAGTGTAAACTGTGAAAACCGTTAAACCTTCAAATATATTAATAAAAAATATAGTTTAACTATTCGCAGTGTATTTTCAACTTCTATTTTTCCTATATATCTGTATATATATATATATATATATATATATATATATATATATATATATATATATATATATATATATATGTATGTATTTATATGCATATGTATGTATGTATGTATGTATTATGTATGTATGCATGTGTGCATATATTGACTATAACATCGTTTAGTCTCTTTCTGTTCTGAAAATATGTTTGTATTTACTGTGCAGAGAATATAAGCCCATAATCCTAAACTATCAGAATATTTTCATCCCATCAAAGAGTTTAGCATCAGATTACACAGACATACAAACAGACATCATATATACATACATATACCTGTATATATAAATACCTATATCTGTATCTACGGATATACATATATGATATACATATACACACGTGTACAAAGATTACGAAGATAGAAGTGAAAACTAAACGAACTAAATGCGAAAATATAAAATTATAACAAAATTAAACAAAGCGAAAGCATAGCATCAGAATCTCGACAAAGAAACAGTTGGTACGTCTACACCAACAAACACTTAAATATTAGAAAGATTTAAGAATAAAAAATCATTGTTCGGAAAATATCAAGCATGGTGATATAATCAAAAAAATATAGAAATATGTAAAGATTTAAAAGCGATACACACACACAAATACCAACACATACACACACATACGCACACACGCATACACACACACACACACACACAAAAGCAAACATATTCTTTTACTTGTTTCAATCATTTGACTGTGGTTATGCAGGATCGCCGCCTCTATTCGAACAAATCGACACCAAGACACACCGTCAGTTGTCAAGCGATGGTGGCGGAGACAAACATAGGCAAACAAACACACACACGCATATATATATATATATATATATATATATATATATATATATATATATATATATATATATATATATATATATATATATATTTATATATATATATATGTATGTATGTATGTATGTATGTATGTATGTATAAATCCGATAGGCTTCTTTCAGTTTCCGTCTACCAAATCCACTCACAAGGCTTCGTTCGGCCGGTGGCTATAGCAGAAGACACTTGGCCAAGATACCACTCAGTGGGACTGTACCCAGTACCATGTGGCTGGTAGGCAAGCAACTTGCCAGACAGCCACTCCTCCACCTCTCTCTCTCTCTCTCTCTCTCTCTCTCTCTCTCTCTCTCTCTGTTTATATATATATATATATATATATATATATATATGATGCGTATGTATGTATTTATGTATATCTGTTCTTATGGAGGAAGTTAAGACCCTATATTTGATAGCGCATGACAGAAAGTTACTAAGACCATTATAAGTATGGAATATGAAGACTGGGTCATCTTAGAGCTTTGATAAAGATATGATTGACAATATCAGCAGGATAAACAATATCAGCGTATAATCTATTTAATAAGTGCAGAAGTCACAAAAGTAGGTTGTTACTTTAAATTTGCTATAAAAGCGATATCTGAAACCATGCAAAACATTGAGTTAGATGAGATAGGAACAAAAATGAAAGACAATGAGTTTCTGGATATCTTATTGAAGCCACAACAAAAGAATAAACACGCACACATACATACACATGCACTCTCTTACACGCACACATGCGCACGCACGCACACACGCGCACACAGAAACATACACATACGTAAATACATGCTTACTTACATACATTAATACAGACAGACAGACAGGCTGAAAGACGCACGGACGTACGTAGTCAAGTCGCTTAGCTTACTGGTTAAAGTACTGCGCTCGCCGTTTTGGATTCGATTCCCAGAGGTGCGTTTTGTCCTTGAGCAAGACACTTTATTTTTCAATGCTATTACCAGTCCGAACATGCACGTTGAAACTGTGTAACAAGCTACTCACTGCGTTTTGTCATGGAGAAGATATCTCGCTTGTTGACAAATAGTGTGTATACACCTAAATCAGTTCGCAGAGCCGCCTACTAGATTGTGAGATGCTAGCATTTCGGAGTAGCGAATCTCACACTTGCAGCAGGTAGCGTTTAAAATGTGGGCAGGGACTATAGATCTCGTGTCTTGAGTTATGGAGAGTCTCCAGGTCAAGAGATGCTTCACGGAACCTTGCCCGCTCTTTTGTGCAAATCTTAGATTGTCCTATCGCGTTTATATAAAACCCCGATTGCTCTGTGAGCCTCCATTTAATTTCGTATGGGGTTCCTTCATCCTTAAGGTGCTACACGTGCCTGCAGAGGGACGTGATGTAACGTTTTTCCTGATAGTACTGGTTCCGAAACTTTTGCTGCAACCTTCTAGCCTGCAAAGTTGATTTCCCGAAAGTATCCCTTATTGACGTCCTGTGTTATAGACACAGAGAAATATGTCAACAGCAGGCGAATACAGCCCGGCAGCAGCGACTGTTTCGTCGCTAAACCCGGATGTCTGAGTCATCGATCTTCATCAATAGCAAATATCCCCTGGTGTCGCATGCCAATGAAAAGTACGCCACTAGTTGGTATAGTTAAGCTATGATTGGAAGGTCTCCCACATGGCATTTAACGGACACGCTGAATATAAATTCGTTACGAACTACAGAAATTTATTGATTCAAATTAGAAATTTGTACATCATATTCTTTTATTCTTTTAATTGTTTAGTCGAACAAATCGACCCCAGGACTTATTCTTTTAAGCCTAGTACTTATTCTATCAGTCTGTTTTCGTGAACCGCTAAGTTACGGGGACGTAAACACATCAACATCGGTTGTCAAGCGATAGTAGTGGGACAAACACAGGCACACACACAAATACATGTATACATGACGGGCTGCTTTCAGTTTCCGTCAACCAAATTCACTCACTAGGATTTGGTCGGCCCGAGACTATAGTAGAAGACACTTACCCAAGGTGCCACGCAGTGGAACCGAACCAGGAAACATGTGGCCAGCAAGCAAGCTTCTTACACAGCCACTGAAAATGTTTGAACTACGATATCTGTTACGGTCATATTGTATAAAAATATAAACACAATATTCTGAAGTGAACGAGTCTTAGTCGTTGTAGGAAGTGTTTACATATTTTGAAAAACTAGAGACTTATTGTGTACAATTGCATATGAGTTTTTCGAGAACTATTTTTTAAAATGAACCAGAAATAGCTAACTATGTGGGGAGAGGCTGAAAGCCAGCATTAGAAGAAAAGTTTTAGCAGGGCTGAATGTGAACACCAAATAGGACACGGTAAAAGAGAGAGAGAGAGAGAGAGAGAGAGAGAGAGAGAGAGAGAGAAGGAAAGACTGGAGGAGAGTGAGAGAAACAGAGGGTGAGAGAAATTTTCAATCAACAAATGAAAGAGACACGAGAACAGAAACGAGAACAACAGACACGAGAGCAAATAAAAGAGAAGAAATAAACAAACAGGAAAACACACATAAAAGCATATATAAAAAGACGTGTACACAAAAATATACAAATACACATAGACATAAATACATATACAATTTGATATATATAGAACTACATATCCATATATACAAACACAGACACACACACATGTATATAAATAGACATACACACGCACACACACACACACAAACATATATAAACATGTGCATGAATACATATACAAACACGAGTGTATTCATATATATTTATATATGTATATATATATATGTATATATATGTATATATATATATATATATATATATATATATATATATATATATATATATATATATATATATATATATATATATATATATATATATATGTATATATATGTATATATATATTTATATGCGCACATACATACATACATACAAACACATATACATGCACACATACATACGTAAACACATATACAAGCAACACAACTATATCGAATCCTCAAAAATATTCAATTGCCAAACAACAT
>NC_142951.1:4824029-4826529 GCF_046866305.1 Octopus bimaculoides
ATTTCAAAATGGTCCATTGAGCTACGTTTAGATCAGTCTACTGCATAGACTGATAGCAGAGTCCGTAATAAGAGCTTACTGTGATAACTGCACCGTTCATCGAATTCATAGTTTATAGTAGTGTGAGGGGGGTGCACGCGCTTCTGTTTCTGTATGTGGATGATGGGTAGATCTCCACTGAAATTTCTTTCGTCATAGGTATTCTCCTCGGTGAATCTCGCGCTAGACACTGACAAGAAATCGAATAAATATATCTGTTTACACAAATGCAATAAACAAATAAATCTAAACTTTCCTCATGTGAGGATTTTTTTCTCCCTAAAATGATAACAATAAATATAAACACCCTTTAAAAAAATTATGCGAATTGTAACAGAAGGAACCTCTTTTCGCCTCCACTCCACCACCATTCGGGTTTTCAGAGTAGTTTTAAATAGTATCCTAATTTATTGGGTTGGTGCATAATTATTGTTCGTTTGTTTTTAGCTGCAACATAAAATATAAATGTAATATATCCAATAGGACTTCTACTTATTTTTGAGATACTTAGGTGTGATTTGAGAGAGAGTTTATAAAATATAAATTTGCCATATCCAATAGGATCGCCGATTATTTTTGAGATGTTAGAGTGTAATTTCAGAGAAATTTTCCTGCTATTTTTAGCATCTCGAACCGGTCACTTAAAAGCTTCGATAACAAAAATAGAGATAATTTTCTGCTTACGTCGCGCATCATCATCGACTCCACCGCTGTTCCTTTGGTGGTTAGCAGGAGCATAAAATATAAATGTAATATATGCAATAGGATTTCCAGTTGTTTTTGAGATACTAGGATGTGAGTTGAGAGAGATTTTACTGCCATTTCTAGCACATCGAACGTTCACTTAAAAGCTTCATCCTTCTTTGTTATTACTGTTGTTGTTGTCTTCTTTAACGTTACTAATACCAGTAACATTGTTATTATTTCCCAGTTGTTTTTCCGTCCCCATCTCCGTATCTGATAAAGGAGAATTGTAACTCATTTTAGAAGAGTCTGCCGTTTCCGTAGCCATTAATAAAATTCCTAGATGACTTGTCGGTTAACGATAATTACTTTTCAAATCTCTTACCCTAGAGGGAGCGATTCTGCAGTAAACACTTCTTTCATTTTCTTATACTATCCTTCCATCTGTCTCTAATATCAAACCTCACTCCTGAGCAACAAGCCCAAATGACTGTAGCGTAATTCAATTTTTCCCTAACTTTTCTCTATATCTATCGATGTATTTCCGATAAAATTTCTTGAACACTAAACATCCATATTGACTAAAGAATTACTGCTTTCATAATCACAAGGCTACGAGGTTCACTCACGAGAAAGAAATAGCTGCGGTGAATTTATCGTTATAACAAAGCTACTACTTGATGGAAGAATGCTTAACGATGGATACAGACGTTCGGATTACAACTACGAGCTTCCGGATTCAACCCAAGGTTTCTTGTATAAAATTCACAGCGAGTAATGTTTGGGAGACGGTAGTGGAGGGGAATAAAGTAGGAGAAACACTTTCTGTTTTTAATCTACAGTTTAAATCCATTGCCTGGTGTTTCATATTGTTTAACGGGGTCCACCCGTTGCGTGCAGTTTATTTCGATCCCTGGTCCACGGTTGACTCCCTCCCTTCTTCCAGTTTGTCGCTCGGGACAACGAAATTATCATAGCCGCCTTCCTACATCCTTGAGGTCAAGGAAAATGATGCCAAAAGCTAAGAGAAAAATCGAAACACCATATAAGGATTGCTTTTTAGAGAAAGATTTAAAAATACCGTATGTAATTTCGAATTTTGTTCAGATTAAAGAAAAATATACTTCAAATATGCACAAGGTTTGCGTAGAGAATTATAATCGATACATTGCTATCGATCCAAATATTTGACAAGTGAGTCATTTTATTGATAACAGAGATATGAGCACAGAACATACGTTGATGGAACTAAAGTACGAGAAAACCATTCCCCAGTGTCACTGTAATGATTCTATAATTCTTTACCGACTTTCAAACATATATCTATGCGATACTTAGATATGCAGTCGGATTACGATGAGAGGAAACGATTAATTATCTTCGGATTTAATTAATGATACGAGAACCAGACTGAGTCAAGCAGTGACATATTCAAAACTCCATATCCTGATTTTGCCGTATCTGCTGCAATGTGCTTGTCTTGTACTATGTCCTCTCAAACTCTTGTTACTATGCCTACAGCCGCCTATATCTTCTTTCTTTCATCCCATGTTCTGAAGAAAGCACTACATTTATTTTTTGCCGCCAAAGATCACTGGAACTTTGGAATAATCACTACTAATGGCATGTTACCTTCAACTATAAATGCCCAGTTCTTTAAAAAGAAGAGGAAACAAAACAGAGTAAGGAAATGATATATGCGCAAACCCTTCCCCTGCACAGTTTCCCTACACAGTGGGTTTTATTATGCTGTTAATTGATTAGTTTATTATACGAA
>NC_142951.1:4836529-4846529 GCF_046866305.1 Octopus bimaculoides
TTATCTCATATCATATTCACATATAATATACACATGATATTTCGGATTCTGGTATTTCCAAATCCCAATGTTTTTTCATCGAAATATTGGATCGTGACTGATATCTAGGTTTTAAAAAAATGCTAATATTTTCTTCGAAATAAGAAGTGGAATTCTTCTACAAGATTGCTCGACCTTCTAAAAATAAAGACTAAATTCTCCTGAATTCATATTCTACAATGACAAATCCGACACAGAACGCATTATAGGGTGGTATCTGAATATATATAAGTGTTAGTGTGTGCGTGTGTATGCGTATATATATATATATATATATATATATATATATTTATTTATATGTATAGTGTTGTATTTGGGGATGGTCATGTTGACAGTTTAGCCAATAAAAACACACGCACAATATATTTGGTGTTAATTTGCTTCAGCTTTATATTACGTTAATCGTATTTCGGCCAGAGTTCTTTCGTCACACTTCTGTGATCTCATCCCTAGGTCAATTCTGATATATATATATATATATATATATATATATATATATATATATCAGAATCGACTTACACACATGTACCCTCACATATGCATACAGAGTAATGAGGGAAAAATTGAAAATAAGTGCGTTAAGATAAACGACAATGTATGTGTTAGAATTAAACAACGAAGTGCTATATAATGTAATTATTCAAATCTCTTATCGTCCGTCTCGTGCGTGAATGGGCTTGAGATTCTAGAAATATTGTGTCTAGACATCCACAGCTGTTTACCGGTTTGTTGAAAAAGATCAGAAATTTGAAGACGCTAGAGATTCCGTTTGAAACCTCAAAAAAAAGCCTTCACAATATCTTCTCTGAAATGTCTGTTTAGTTGTGTTTGCCAGGCTTTAACCACAAAAGAACAGCCTGCAGAAATTTAGCAATTCGTTGCTACACTGAGTTCAAATTATAAATGAGATAGAGTCCATTGAATATTGCAGCGATAGAAATATTGTGAACCATCTTACGGGAAATCATATTTATGTATAAAGAGAGTTAATTAGCTGAGAGCTAACAATCAAAACACAAAATTAGATGGTAAATAGATATAGAGAAGAGACAAGTTGATATCACTAAAATATTATAAAGGCAAAACGGTGTTGTAATATTCATGTCTCTTCTGATAGAATTGATTACATCCTGGGGGTTTGTCTTTTCAATTTTCTTCAGGCATTGTTATTCTTTTTGATGTTGTTATTAGTATTATTATTATCATTATTATTATTATTATTATTATTATTATTATTATTATTATTATTATTATTATTATTATATATGTGTGTGCGTATTTATATATAAATATATATATATATATATATATATATATATATATATATATATATATATATATATATATATATATATATATATATATATATATATATTAATATATGTATATGTATATATTAATATATATATATATATATATATTTATATATATGTATGTATGTATCTATAGTAGAGCAGTACTAATATCATTTCTTCTTTAAAAGTTTACTCTAGATTTGACCTAATTTTTCTCTCCTTGAATCATCTCCGTTTCAATTGTTATTTCCCCTCCTCTCGTATACTTTCAGATTTTCCAGGATTTATTGGTTATGCTACATAGAATAAACTCATTGAGAGGTTTTCAGTGAACAATAAATTTTTGAAGATGTGTGTTTATCATAAATATGTATATATGTATATATATATATAGATAGATAGATAGATAGATAGATATATTCTTTATTCTTTATTCTTTTATTTTTTTAAGTCATCGGACTGCGGTCATGCTGGGGCGTGGACTTTTAGTTGAACAAAAGCATCCACTCTGTATATATACTAAAACAAATCCAGTAGCTTAAATCGACCCCTATTTTAGTACAAACCACTTGACCAAAGTGTATCGCAGAGAGATTGAACTCGTGCTCACTTCATTGGGAAGCCAGCTTATCCACACAGCCTTGCCTGCGTCTACATCAGAAAATTTATGAGACACTGTTTTCTTTAACAAGATAGCTGTTATTAAATAGTCACAGAAACTACAGTGAACGTTTACACCAAATAATATCGGTCAAGAGCATAAACTATATACACGACAAGTTATTGATTTATGTTTAGTACTGGTTGGTATTACTTCACAGTTAACGTCATCAGGAATAGACATAGCAGCTACAAACGTCATTTATCCCATATATAAAAGAAAAGTCAATTGTTGCTTGTCGTACCATTATTACTTATAATAATCACGGAAGTACATTTACGCAAGTTCTTTTTTTTTTCTCCATCTCTCTACGCAAAGCAAGTTCCGAATAGATATTAACCTTATGAAAGCTATATATATATATATATATTCTTTTTTGTCTGACAGTTCTGGTTCCCAATGATATTTCTTCTATACGTAATAAATGTATTGGTGTGTGGGTATACGCTTCTTATTTTATACAATCAGTTGTAATTATTACAATAAGAACAAAAAGTAACATCGAGGTGTGTCTCTGTAAACCTGACATAACTGCCAATGCATTAACATTCCCATTCACATTCTCAGTGTATATATATATATATATATATATATATATATATATATATATATATATATACATAAATATATGTTTATATTTATAGATATACATATATTTATGTATATCTACCTATTTACGTATACGTACATATATATATGCATATGTTTATATCTACCTATATGCGTATACATACATATATTCATATATATACATGTACATACTTATATTTATATCTATATCTCTCTGTAAAAATATACACACTATATATATATATATATATATATATATATATATATATATATATATATATATATATATATACCTACGCACACACACTCGCACACACACTCGCACACACTCTGACGCACACGCACATATATATGTATACATACATATTATATATATATATATATATATAATCGGTCATAATGTCTTACGTTTAAGATGATTCCCATGCTTTCCCTGATGAGAAGGTTACAATTTTAATATCAAAGATCCCTATGGATCATACAGGTTGTAATCCTTTGAAACATATGTAGGAATAAAGAATACAATTATAACATGCGTTTTCTCCATTCCTTAAATTCTTAAATATACCCAAATACCCAAAATTTCAAGGAGTACCTGCCTTAAAAACAAGAACTAAACCACAGTTATCTTGCGTTCTTTGCTACATTGGTTTCTATTAACCCATTTATTCTATCAGAAGAATTTTTATTCATTAAGGTAGAAGAAATACACATAATTATATATATATATATATATATATATATATATATATATATATATATAGTGTGTATATTTTTACAGAGAGATATAGATATAAATATAAGTATGTACATGTATATATATGAATATATGTATGTATCCGCATATAGGTAGATATAAACATATGCATATATATATGTACGTATACGTAAATAGGTAGATATATATATATATATACATTCACACAGGCATATATACATACATACATACAACTATGTTGTGTATACGTGTATACATATATGTATGTATAATGTGAAGAGGTGCACCAGCAAGTGTGAGTTGAAATATATGTGAGTACAATCATATTCAACACGTCCTTATACACTCGGACATGGAAAGGCTTCACTGCGGAAATTGTCATATGTGAGTGTGTGTGAGTGTGGGTATGTGTGAGTGTGTCTATGTGTGAGTGTGTGTATGTATGAGCGTGTGCGTGCGTTCGCGCACAACCACACCTTTTTCTGTCTTTTTGCGAACGTATATTTATATATATCTCATACACACACACATACACACACACACACACACACACACACACACATATATATATATATATATATATATATATATATATATATATATATATATATATATAGGAGACAGAAGGGGGAGAGTATAAAGTAGTACACAACGCACATTATTTTAAAATATATAATACGGTCGACTTAGTTAATTTGATATTGTTTCCTGGTTAAAATTCCGTTATTTTGTAAAGGAAGCTAACAAAAAGACCCACCTATTACAATCTCCTTATCATCTGTCTTATATAATACAATTAATTTCAAAAGAACGAACGAGTGAGTCGCAGTTATCTCCCATGCAAATTATAATTCTCCAACGATGCAAGTTTGCTTGACTGCTAATTCTTTTGACTGACGTTGTGCTTTTCTCTGTTGCGGTATAAGTGGCAGAGAAGCGGTTGTATGTAGGTAGGTAGAAAGAACTAAGATAATAGCCTGCTACTGAAAGTAAATGAAGGAAAAATACTTATCAAGTTTTAGGTCATGAGTTAAAGGAAACTGCAACGGAAGTCAATCAAAGCCAATTACACTTGATTACTTCCCTTGTCTTGTCTTCTCAAACAAAGAACGGAAGACTTCACAATTCAGTTCTACGTTTGTAACACACGTAGTTGCACACAGACGCACACACACATTCACATATATGTATGTATATATATCAGCCTATCAATCGATATATCATATATATATGTATATATATATATATATATATATATATATGTGTGTGATATATATATGTGTGATATATATATATATATGTGTGTGTGTGTGTGTGTGTGTGTGTGTGTGTGTGTGTGTGTGTGTGTGTGTGTGTGTGTGTGTATTCAAGTTCGTATGCATTCATGAATACATATAGATAAATATACATACATACATACATTCATATATGCATAGGTTATACATACACATACATCTATATACACGCTCAAATTCATTTTGTTTGCAATACTTCTGTTGATGTCTTCACAAATTATTGAAAAAAAAAAAAGACAGAAACACACCTCGTTCCTTCACAACAAAGAAATGTTCCTCTCATCCGCCGACAAAAAACAACAAACAAAAATGAAATTTTATTCCTTTCTTTTCAACACTAGACACAAGGCCCGAAATTTTGGGGAGGGAGCAGTCGATTAGATCGACCCCAGTACGTAACTAGTACTTAATTTGTCGATGCCGAAATTATGAATGGCAAAGTCGATCTCGGCGGCATTTGGAAAAAAAGAGTTTCAGCCTTGTACCTATACTATTGGTACTCTTTTACCAAATCCGCTAAGTTACGGGGCGTAAACACACCAACACCGGATGTCAAGCGGTGGTGCAAGACAAGCACTGGCACAAAGACACACACAAACATACACTCATACACGCATACACAATCACAAACACACACCTATACGCATATATAGGACGGGCCGCCTTCAGTTTACATTTACAAAAGCCACCCATAAAAGCTTTGGTCAGCCCAAGACTATTGTAGAAAACACCTGTCGTTCCCCTTATTATCCCTCTACGGTGTTGATGTCGAGGCCTGTCACTTAGTGGTTAGAGTGCTGGACTCTTGGAGCATAAGAATGTGGGTTCGATTCCTCTGCGATCGGTGCGTTACGCTCTTCAGAAAAAATCAGTTCGTTTCACATTATTCAATTTCACTCAGCTAAAACATGAGACAAAATACTTTGTGACGTTTGTTCCAGATTTACTTTCTCAGTTGAAATGCCGGTGGGGATGACTTTGCCTTTCACCCTTCGGAAGCGATAAAATAAAGAGTCTAGGCGCTCATTCCTCTACGAAATTGTTGCCTTTGCGCCAACATTAGGTAGAATCTTTGACATCCAGTGATACATTAAAGATATTTGCGATGCTAAAAGCAAGACCATTTAAAGAGTTTAAGTTGCCGGAATCACAGTCCATGTCATACCGATGCAAATATTTGTCGTTCATCGCCATGGGTCGTTAGGTCAGTGTACACTACCAGCTGACTAATGAAATCCAACAGTACGTATTCGCCTGCGATTTCTAGAGGATTACTTGTGTAGAAGGGCCTCCTACTCTTGGGGATATTACATTTTTATGAATATCAACTGAGAATACTAATACAGAGGAATTCCAACTCAACAACTATGGCCATCTAGGTGTCATTGAATTAGAAATGCTACTCTATGGGTATCTCATGTCCGGGATAATCTTCCAATGTGGGATTTACCGTTATTTAAGTCTGCTCAAGTGAAGATCGTACGAACGAAGCTTTTCTACATGCTGAAGATTTACGCTAAAGAAATGTTGATGAATCGAGGTGTCAGTCTGCGCTACCATTGGGCGCAGGCGTTTTACTCATGTAGCCAAAACGCTCAGTAGGTTCCATTAATCAACAATACAAGTTGTTTCGTTTACAAGTCAGCATATAAAGAGAAAACAATATCCATGTAAGCAAATGTTGTGTGTGGCTCGCTGGGCCACAGGTCTTTTTAAGAAACTTAGTGTCTAGTTGACACTAGATTCCAGGAGAGATATACAACTGTGATAATGTTACGAATAACGTAACCAACCTGCCGAGAAAATGATCGAGTAGAAAGCTACATCAATTTTTGATACTATTTTCTCTAACATCTTCATAGTTTAATTTGTTCAGATACTTGCATGATTACGAATATTTATATTTGTATTTGATCACATGGAATTTTTTCTTTGAAATTCTTCTAAGCAATCTTTCAATTGCTTTTTATTAAATCGCCGTTTAACGCTGGTATATTTAGCAAAGTGACGCTGTAATAAATGGATGTCCTATATATTTGTTGCTAAGAATGGTTTTCTTTGAGAATGACAAAACCGACAAACATCAAAGAAAATAAATGTTACAACAGGTTTTTTTTGTTTTGTTTTAACAGGAAACGTCTTTACTAGATTTTTCATTTGTTTGATAACCTTGAAACGAACTTTTGTTCGATAATGTCTCATAGAGAGCACATGTTATATCGAAATATCTTCACAGCGTTTATTTATATCTTAGACACAATAACATCTACTAAATTACATCGACCTTCTTGGAGGCACTTTGAGCAAGTGTCTTACACACAAATATATATATAGATATATAGATATATGTATATGTATATGAATATAAGTATGTATATGTTTGTATGCACGCATATATGTGTGTATTTGTGTGTGTGTCTTTGAGGCGCTGATTTTCCCCACCTCTACTTTACAACCAGCATTGGTGCATTTACTTCCCCGTAACTTAGCGTTTCGGTAAAAAGTTCCCGTAGAATTAGGCCTCGATTCGTTCGCCTCAAATTCTTTAATGTGATGCTGCAGCATGGCCGCTGTCTAATGACTGAAACATGTACGAGAATATATATATATATATATATATATATATATATATATATATATATATATATATATATATATATGTGTGTGTGTGTGTGTGTGTGTGTGTGTGTATATAATTATGTGTATTTCTTCTATCTTAATGAATAAAAATTCTTCTGATAGAATAAATGGGTTAATAGAAACCAATGTAGCAAAGAACACAAAATAACTGTGGTTTAGTTCCTGTTTTTAAGGCAGGAACTCCTTGAAATTTTGGGTATTTGAGTATATTTAAGAATTTATGCGTTTTCTCCATTCCTTAAATTCTTAAATATATATGTATATATATATATATATGTATATGCTTATATATATACGTGTATGTATATACTTATATTTATACGTGTATATGTATGTATGTATATATAACAAATATATACATATATAATAGACCTCGTATATATGTACAACTTTAAGATATGTAACCCTGTCTCCAACACAGCAAAAGGAAATGTTCAGATATCGAACATTGATGCAAGAAAAAACAACTGCTTCTCGTGAGAGTAGCATTTCAAAGTCGGATGACATCTGTTGTAGGAGTTTGTAGTAATCACACCACTAAAATTATTTTACTCCTACACTGAATCATACAAAAAATATTCAATGAAATACGTGGCAAATTCAAAATAAGAAAAACTGATTTTTATAAAAAGTGTTACAGATGGTGACTCCACGTCTCGCAGCATAAAGGAAGGGTTTTTCTTTTTCTTTTTTAGAGCTGTGGTGTAAAACCAGCTCTCCTCATTTAACAGTAATTCGGTTTCGAGCGGATATATACGCTTTCCGCGTTGAAAAGGTTAGTTTCTCTTCCAAGGAAAAGCTGCATTCAGCCGTAGGCCAATTGTTGCAGTATGACGTGTTCATTCAGTGCTGCTTAGATGTTCTTTTCTTCCAAGACAGGATGTTCAGCCGTCTTTTCTATTTTCGAAATCCTTTCTGAAAGATTTCAGGGATGGTGAGTCGATTTTCCCATCCTAGAAATCTTTTCTTAAAGATTTAGTCTTCATGATTGATGAGTTTGAAGAAATATCTTTACTGTCAAATGCTCTTCAATCAAGGCGTATAAATCTAACAAAAGCTGAAGCAATGAATAAGAAGATCAATCAGGGTTTTCTGAGTGCCTAAAGAAAATGGAGGAGAAGGGGAACTTATGGCAGAGAACTACGGGAGACACTTTATCTGTAGATATTTCTACACATTGAACTTGTTGAAAATAACAATCGCAGAAGGTAAAATTAAGAAGAAACCCAGAGATGTAGATATTTCTTAAACCAAGCAATGCTTTTCTACTCTAAGCACAAGGCCCGAAATTTATGGGGAAGGGGTCAGTTGATTCGATCGACAACAGTACGCAACTGGTACTTAATTTATCGACTAATTCCGCTAAGCATTTTCCGCTAAGCATTAATAATAATAATAATAATAATAATAATGATAATAATAATAATAATAATAATAATAATAATAATAATAATAATGATGATAATAATAATAATAATAATAATAATAATAATACGAAAACTGTTGACAATGCATAGAATGCACCACCCTAAGGCAGATATAGAACGTCTTTATCTGCCAAGAAAAGAGGGAGGTCGAGGACTACTACAGCTGGCATTATCAATGAAGGTAGCCACAATTGGCCTAGACGCCTATATGAAAAACTCTGAGGACTGGATGCTAAAACTTGTCTTAAAATATGAAAGCAAGAAAGCATCTTACTCAGTAACAAAACAGGCAAAGGAATATCTAAGTGAATTCCAATTGCAACAAATTCAAGAATTAGACGAACTAGAAACACCTACAGAAAAAGCTAAGCGCTTGAAAACCCGTGCTAAAATTGCTGCCTTAGCTATTATGACTGAAAAATGGCATGGAAAACCTCTCAATGGCAAATACCCAAAGAGAGCGAATAATGCAGATATTGACAAAGCCCTTACCCACCAATGGTTAATGGCCTCTGGATTGAAATCAGAAACAGAGGGGTTTATCATAGCAGCCCAAGATCAATGCCTACCTACAAAGAACTACCAGGCCAACATATTAAAGAACGGCAGCTCCCCATTATGTCGTATATGCCAACAACAAAATGAGACCATCGATCATGTTGTCTCCATGTGCAGTCTGCTTGCGCCTACAGAGTATCTCAACAGGCATGATAGAGCTGCACAATATATTCACTGGGTAATATGCAAAAACCTGGACTTGCCCCATGATAAAAACTGGTGGGAACACAAACCACCCCCAGTACTTGAAAATGATCACATTGCACTCCTCTGGAACTTCACCATTCAAACTGACAGAAAGATAGACGCAAATAGGCCAGACATCATACTGAAAGACTTCAGACAAAAATCATGCCTCCTCATTGATATGACTGTCCCAATTGATATAAACGTATCTGTCAAGACCTACCAAAAACTGAGCAAATATAAAGATCTTGAAATAGAAATTAGCAAAATGTGGAATCTGAAGACGAAAACAATACCTATTGTCATAGGTGCCCTGGGAATGACAGCGAAACGGGCTGATTACTACCTAGCTCAGATACCAGGAAACCCCAAAATGGCTGAAGTCCAAAAGATAGTGCTCATGGGAACTGCCCATATCCTACGTAAAATACTGTCTATGTGATCTCAAATTTTAAAGCAAACATAATTTTCTTATGGTTTCTTAAACATTCACTTGAACAAAACTGTACAAATCCAAATATATGGTACCCTAGGCATAACACCTACATGAACTTCTAACTTGTTGTCTCTTGAGGTCTCTGGGTGAGACTTGGATCCAACTTGTACAAATG
>NC_142951.1:4864029-4869029 GCF_046866305.1 Octopus bimaculoides
ATGTTCGTCGGTTCAAGAGATTCACATTGGAACTTTTTTCTAACTTCAATTCATTTCGAATTGACGATTTTAATCAAATTTTGGTGGTTTTTGTTATTACATAACTGAATTTATTTCGTATTTTCCGAAATGATTTATACATTTTAATCATGTCGATTTTGAACTTTTTTTTTAATTATCTATCTTAATTAATTTACTGCTTGTATTTTTAAAACATTTCTGTAT
Organism: Octopus bimaculoides; assembly: GCF_046866305.1. NCBI lineage: Eukaryota > Metazoa > Mollusca > Cephalopoda > Octopoda > Octopodidae > Octopus > Octopus bimaculoides. The sequence continues at coordinate 4,864,255 of NC_142951.1, forward strand.
ATGAAATTTTGTTTCAAAAATATGTCTTCTTCAGACTCTATTATGGATACGAGACAGCATCTAGCCGACCAACTCTCTAGGATTTTATGTTGCTGTAAGTCAATATATGGCGTTTCTAAATCGGAAATCATTCCTTACAAAGACACATACATAAATCTTGATCGAGGTTTAGAGCCAGCTTATGATGTAAGCACACAAACCGATTTATACAAACCGACAGATTTCTTCTCTGAACCAAAGGTTGTTCACGAAAGAGCCACCGAAACCGACCCTATCTCTAGTGCAACATATATTTCATTTCAACCGATGAGTTTCATTGACCCCAGGACTGTTTATGATCCCCTTGGAGATATAGTTTCTGAGTGCGGTTCCTTTTACACAGCAGAACTCATGTATGATCCAACAGACGTCGAGAATGATATCGATTCCGACACAGAGACTAAAAGTGTTTCTTATTATTCTTTAGATCTCCAGAGTGATTCAGATGACACAGGGATTTTTACTTTAAAAGACTCAAAACCTGTTTCCCATTCAGATGATAAAAATACCATTACTGATGCAAACCTTGAGGATGATAAATCTATGGACATTCCCGAGACTATCGCTGAATATATTCATTCTCTTCCACGGCCTAACGATTCTAAAACAGGGGTTCCCAATCTTATTTTGCTTCTGGGCCCCTGAGAGCTATTTTATCATGTGTGGACCCCATATATGCACATGTAAATTTTTGAAATAAAATATTTGTTTCTAGGATAGTAAAAACTAACAATGAGCCACAAATTACAATTCTTTACTCATGGACCAACTGCAAGACTCTATGGACCCCTGGAGGTCCGTAGTAACCTCAGCTAGGACCGCTGTTGTGAGGTAAGCTGTTAATTATTCCATAGGGTTGACACTATTACCGCAAGTTTTAAAAAGCAAACGGCCAAGCTAACAATCATATCTACGCTTGCACAAATTTTATCGATGCAGTTCAACTTCAAAGACAAACTCTACTGTCCGTTACACTAAAACAGCGGTTCTCAGCTGGGTACATATAGCCCCTGAGGGTCCGTATATGATTTTTGGGGTCCACGTGACAAAATAGTAAAGTGGTGGTGGGGTGGGGTCTACAATAGTATTCTAAGGGAGCCTGAAAAAGTTTCTTACAATAATCCGACTATCACGTGTATTATGCTCCGAACCCCGCCCACGAGAGGTGAAAATCCGCGAAGTAGAAATGGTACTGTATTGTATTTTTATTTTTATTATTTTTATGATTTGTATATATTTATTTTAATATAAATGCAAAACAACACCACGGACGAATCTACGAAAGCTTAAATAATGAACGGCGATAATTGGACCACGACAGGTGGACAGCAATATGGCGTGGGATTACTGTATGTATTGAAATGTATTTTAAGAAACCTACACAAGTGAATATGTGAAAAACAAAATAAGAATTTTTGAAAAACTTTCTATAAAACTAGTTTTTAAACATCGGATGGCTATGGGGATCCACCAGAATAAAATTTGTATTCAAAGGGGTCCGTCGATACGAAAAAAAATGGCGCAAAAGTGATCAACAATCAAATAAGAAGAGAAATATTTGTTTTCTTTCTGGTATAGGTGCAAAACCTGAAAGTTTGTGGGAATCGCTAAGTCGGTTAAATCGCCTCTATTATTCGACTGGTACTTATACGATGGACCCAGAAAGGATCAAAAGCGAAATCGACCGTGGAGAAACTTGAACTCAGCTCATAAAACTGGAAGAAAAGCTGCTAACCCATTTTGTCCGGCTTGCTAAAGATTCTGCCAGCTTAGCGTATTTCTATGTTCTATCAGTATTTTCGCGTGGAAAAATATATCTTTAAACTTATATTATATATTTATGTATATATACATATATATATGTATGTATATGTATGGGCAAATATGTGTGTGTATGTATGTATGTATATATATATATATATATATATATATATATATATATATATATATATATATATATATATATATATATATATATATATATATATATATATATATATATATATTCTACGTTATTAAATGGAGATATTTAGTTCTTGCTAACTATCACACCGTTCATATACTTTTAACGTCTCATTCTTTTCTTTATAACAAATTAATTTTGACATCCGGCTGTTCACAACAACAGCAAAGAGTCTGATCTTTAATATCATAACTTTGCATAGAGACTACAGTTAGAATTCAGCACTTGTTCGACATACGGAAAATACGCCAAACACACATTTTGGTTAAAATTGAAATTTCTTAAAAGACTAGACTTTTGTGAACAATAACATAAAATCTATTTATAACCGCCAACAAATTATGAATATAATAATATATCAAACACTGCTAAAAATCATGTGGATTCAATTCTATACATGTAAATTTTCTTAAAGCTCACATATTGTAAAGAATATCGCTTACAAAATAACGCTAAATTATTGAATTCGAAAAAAAAGCTGTTTTTTTTAGAAATATGTATGATATACAAAATCAATTAATGTTAAAACAATTTATAAGTTATTCATAACACCTGTCACTTGGTGGAAGATTACATGCACAGAATTTATAACAAATAAATTCGGTTATATGTAGTAATATCATCATAAATGCTGATAGGGGTATATAGCAAATGCCACTTTGAGAATGAACACAGATGTCGCCCGATAATTAGCACTGCTAACAACAATACATGGAAATATATAAGAGTATCGATATGTTGTTTAAAATAGCATGAAGCTTACGTAAGTTGGCCTCTCACTCTCTGTATACATACATACACACATATGTGTGTGTGTGTTTGTGCGTGTATATATATATGAAGGATTAAAATTAATCAAAGGACATATTAAGTATGTCTACCTGCTGGAAATAACAGTCAAAGATCTTATTTAAATCGCCAAAATACACAGATGATAAATACAGAAATAAGCCGAAGGCAAATCAGGTTAAGACAATCTCCCAACATACATTTAAGTATTTGAACTCACGTGGACCGGTTTCTGCACTGGCAAAAATAGCCTTAGTTTCTTTATCATGATAGAGTCTTCCAATGTATCGTTTTGAAGTCTGCGCCGCAACTGATTCGGTTTGCGCTGAAATGACTGCAGCCACCAGTGTGGAAATACTATCGATACGGGAGCAAACAATTCACGAGAAAAATAATTCACGAGAAAAATAATTCACGAAAAATTAATCTGCGAAGATATTATTTATTTTGTTATTATCTAGTGCAACGATTTTATAATCATAAATTGGAATTAACTGTAAATAATTGTTTCCATTCTTTCTGTAATTACTTTTTTCGTGGTTTGGGTTTGGCTGCCGTCTCGAGCATGTAAGGCGTCTTGTAAAGGGCCGCCTCCTTTTTGTATAAATATTATGTACTTTATATATGAAAATATGTAATCTATTGACTATTATTACGCATGCTAGCCACCGGTATGAAATATTTCTAAATGTTCTACCATTATAATTCTCACAGTATATATATATATATATATATATATATATATATATATAATAAAGTAAAGTTGTGGAATACCGTACGAGTGGAAATATATATGAAAGAAGGTTTGAAAATGCACTTATTTTTTTAAAATATTAAAAAATAAGTGCATTTTCAAACCTTCTTTCATATATATATATATATATATATATATATATATATATATATATATATATATATAATGTATGTATGTATGTATGTATGTATGTGTGTGTGTGCGATTTTGCTTGTGTGTGTGTGCGTATTTATATCAGTAGAATATTAACAGAAGTGAAATATGTGCTGGTATCGATTTGTTCGACTAGGCGCTTCGGGGTTATGCCCCAGCTTGGCCGCAGTTTGAAGACTGATACAATTAAAAGCTAAAGATACATATATATGTAGACATATATGTGTGTGTTTGTGTAAGAATACACAGCAGCAGGGACATGAATTTAAATGATAAATGTATATAGAATCCTAGACAGACATAGAAAGTGATTGATTTATAAATATGCAAATGTATTTTTATATACGTATAATATCAATAAATATACATCAAAAAGCCGTTTTTGTAAATGTGATTTTTCTTTCTCTTATGTCTGTGTCCGTGAATATAAATGAGCGCCTTTATGGTTTAGACGTATTTTTTTGGCAATTGTGTTTAATTCTGTTTTGATGAACTCACACTTGAGCTGTGTAGACAGAAACGTTGTGAAATCTGGACGGAAAGAGGGTATCTACTGCTAGGAAGACCACCAGCCTTGTCATACATTCGGATTCGCTGTCCGGTCTGTGGAATACGTGGACGTACTACACATAGGTTTAGAATTCTCCCTCATTAAATGCATATAGCTGGAGGCGTTTGGCTTAGTGGTTAGAGTAATTGACTCAAGACCGTGAGGGCGTGAGTTCGATTCCTGGTAGTACATTGTGTCCATGATCAAGGCACTTTATATTACGATGCTCTGCTCTTAATATGCATATAGATATATATTTATATATTCATGTATATAGATATGTGTGTATATATACGTGTATGTTGTATGTATATATATATATATATATATATATATATATATATACACATACGCAACAAATAAACATCTATATATGCATATCTATATGTACATACATATATATTTATAAATGCATGTATATGCGTAATATATATACATACGTGTTTATATATATACTTATATATATATATATATATATATATATATATATATATATATATATATATATATATATATACATAAGCATT
>NC_142951.1:4881529-4884029 GCF_046866305.1 Octopus bimaculoides
GTTGTTACGATTGCTTTTGTTATTATTAATTTTATTTCTATTACTAATATTATTATCATCATTATTATCGTTTCCACCATTATAATTACTATAAATATTATCATTATTATTACTACTTCTATTTTCATTCTTCTTCTTCTTCTTCTTCTTCTTCTTCTTCTTCTTCTTCTTCTACTTTTTTCTTCTTCTTCTCATCATTATTATTATTATTGTCGTTGTTGTTCTTCTTATGATGAAGTTGATGATGATGATGATGATCATCATCATCATCATCATCATCATCATCATTATCAACTTCATTATTATTTTTATCTAGTAGTCGAGGCTCAAAGATTTTGGAGAGAGATGTTTACACAGCGCGTATGCTAATGCCAAAGACAATAAGAAAAACCGATTCTATCTGCATCGATCTGTTTATTTCTCTGTTTGGTTGATTATGAGCGGAAGCAACGTAGCAGAAACACTTCCTGCTAACTCAGACATTAAGCCTCGCAGAGGAATTTAACGTCTGACATTGGAACTCTTTTGCCTACCTCTATGTCTCTGTGATTTCTGAATTTCAGATGAATGTATATATGTATTAAAATGTATATTCATATTCATATATATATATATATATATATATTTATATATATATATATATATATATATATATATATATATATATATATATATATATATATATATATATATATACATACATATATATTATCACGCTTGTTCATAGTGTATATATGTACATATATATATATATATATATATATATATATATATATATATATATACATGCATACATCCATATAAGCATATATATATGTATATTTATATGCATACATACATACCATATGATACATATATGTGTGTATTTATACAGATACATACCTTGAAATGTGTCTGTGTGTGTGTGTGTATGCGTGTGTATTCATAATATTTCTATACACTTTTTGCGTTGGCAATGTGCATTTCTTTACAAGAGTATTTGAATGTTACATACGTGTGTGTATGTGTTTTCTTCCATGTATACGTATACGTATGTTTATGCCCATGACTGTGTACTATATTACATCACTATTTCCAGGAAAGTACTTGTTGTTGCGTGTATTTGCTAGCATAGATTTTCCCATCAATATGTTCCTCTCTTTATGTTATTTTCTTCCAAACATAATTCATGAAAACAAATTTGAAAGAAGCAGACGATAATATTTTTTCACTCGCCAAAGAAAGGAAATGAAATCCTAGATGGCGTTTTATATATAGACACAGAATAATAAATAATAACATCATAAAACAATACAAACCGTGGCGTAAATGTGCATCAACTTTGTCTTTTCCAAACATAAAAGTACATTGGATATAATTTTATATGGAAAAAGAAAGAAAAAAACCATGATGGTTTGGAAAAATAAAATGTTTATTATCATATTGATATTTTCGTTTCTTTTATTTCTTCCACTCATTGTTTTGCAATTGCTCTTCATTCCTCTTTCGTCTTCCCTCTTTGTGGATCTCTATTTAAATGTATCCGTTATTATTGCATTTTTGTTTGTCATTCACGCATTTTATTCTTCCTCCCAATAAATCTACGCATTGTTAGGCGATGTAGGATTTAGATAACTTTATTCAGTATTCTTTAATATTTGTGTATTGCAATGAAGTTGGTTTAGAACGAGACCAATAAACAATTTCAAAGAAGCAGACGATAATTTTATTCAGTGATTTCATTCCTTATTGTTGCTGTTGTTATTGTTGTTTTTTATTGTTTATTTTTATGTATTATATAATTTCATTTTCATTTGATTATATATTTCATTAAGTAATTTCTTTTATATTTTCCTTTTAACGATGAGAAGCGTTACTAAAACGAAAAATGAATAAAGCTAACAACAGAAACAATTAAAAATGGCGACATGTTTGAAAACATGAAAAGCATGGCTACACCATTAGCATTCATTTAATATGAAATGACGGGAAGGTGAAGAAAAAATAATTCTCAGCTGGAATTCCGTGTCACATGAAAATAATTTTAAACATTCCACTTGTCATTGTCCCTTGTTTTCCATACTTGTTTTATATATTATTTTGTTGTTTTATAAATATAAATTGGCAATGTGGAATATAGAATTGAAAATTTGAGAAATTGAGAAATATAGTGTGTCAAATATAGTTTTGTTGAGAATCAATTGAATATTCCATACTTATTACTAAAGCATAAATAATTTAAGCAAAAATATTTTTCACACGGCCGTAGTCGTTGACGCCTTCACGCTTTCCTCTACCTCACCGTTATTATTTCTGTTGCAATTGTCAAGCAGAAATATGATCAAATTTGCTCCAGTCGTGACCATTCCATCAATTTATCTATCAAGAACTGATACACAAAAATGTGCCCTATATGTAGTTCTTTTAAGGCAGCGGATCATTATTTCAGAACACGATCTGGATGCTACCTTAGTACTTCAAATGCCCACGTAGCCTTGAATATATTCTCTTCGAGTGTTCC
>NC_142951.1:4894029-4906529 GCF_046866305.1 Octopus bimaculoides
TTTGGTAATGCCACGCATCAGTAAATTAAGGAATTGGTCACGAAAACTTGTTACAATGTGAAAAGGATCGCATCTGCTGCACAATATGAGCCACGTTTGGGAATCCGTTGTAGAGAGTATGGGTGTCGGTGGCTGTGGTGGTGGGGATAATTGTTGTGGTGTGGTGATGGTGGTGGCGACGGTAATGGTGGTATTGCTGGTAATGGTAGTATTGCTGATGATAGCGTTGGTGGTGGTGGTGATGGCGTTGATGGTTGTGGTCGTTGTCGTGGAGTTGGTGATGTTGGAGTTGATGATATTAGAGTTGTTGGTGTATGTTGTGAAGTTAACATTGGCACTGTGTTAGACGTGGTAATGATAGCTGTAGTGGTGTCAGTGTTAATGTGATAGTGGTGGTAGTGACGGTAGAAGCGTCGACGGCAAAAATGGCAGCGGCGGCAGCGGCGGCAGCGGCGGCGGCGGCGGCGGCGGCGGCAGCGGCGGCAGCGGCGGCAGCGGCGGCAGCGGCGGCAGCGGCGGCGGCGGCGGCGGCGGCGGCGGCGGCGGCGGCGGCGGCGGCGGCGGCGGCGGCGGCAGCGGCGGCGGCGGCAGCGGCGGCGGCGGCGGCAGCGGCGGCCGCGGCGGCAGCGGCGGCAGCGGCGGCAGCGGCGGCAGCGGCGGCAGCGGTGGCAGCGGAGGCAGCGGCGGTAGTGGTATTGGCGGTGGTGGTGTTGGTGGTGGTGGTAGTGGTTGATTTGCTGTGTGTACCCTACGGCAGAGAGTCTCCATCTTGTGGTCGTGACGTCCATTTTGACCGAGCTTTTTACTGGAGTCGGTGGAGTTTCGTATGGGAATAGTTGTACTTGTGGAAGTGGTGGTGTTAATGGATGCCCTGATGACTGTTTGTGATATTGTACGTACGGTGTTTGCACGCAATATAACTGGTGATGGTGATGATGGTGGTGATGATGGTGATGTTAGAGGTGATGGTGACGGTATTGGTGGTGGTGGTGGTGGTGCTGCTGCTGCTGCTGCTAGAGGTGGTTGGTGGTGGTGGTATTGTGGTGATAACTTAATGGTGTTTATTTCATCAACCCCAAAATGAACGGTAAAGTCGACCACGGTGGAACTTGAACTAAGAAATACTGCTAAGCATTTCGCACCCGTGCTAACGATTCTGCCATCTCGCCGTCTTAATAATGACGATAATAATAATAATAATAATAATAATAATAATAATAATAATAATAATAATAATAATAATAATAATGTGTGTTATCATGTACATTGTTTTGTCTTGATACAAAAGATGCTCTAGTATATTGAATGGCTATGAAGGTCCAATAAATTTTCAGGAATTTTGCCCCTAACAAAAAAAAAGCTGAAATGTAGAAGGCAGACATTCTCCAACTACGAAAATAAAAAGAGGATAAGAATATGCAAATACGACCGGAAGTGCTTCTAATCTTTACACTGCATGCAAATTAAAGTATCTGCATAGAAAGAGATAAAGGCAGTTTCTGTGAGTTTGTATTTATATGCATAAGAGGTGGATATGTTTGACCGTTACATCACTTGGAATCGCTTTGGTTGCGCCGTCCAAAAGCTATAGATTTAATTCTCAAGCAATGCAACACCACGATGTGCGCCATCCAGTGGTCAATGGAGGAGACAACTGGTTTGAAGGGAGGTAACTGTCTACAGATTAAAATAGGAATCGAAGAGTTCCATAAGTAAAAAAATTGAGAAATACTGGTCTAAATATATACTTAAAATATAGATGTAAATAAATCAATATAAGTATGAAAATTTAAGAACTAAATTGTATTTAACTTATATAAATTAGCACAGTTCTAAAGCAGAGTCTATTCATTAAACGAAGGAAACTAAACATGATTTTATTCAACAGATACAGGTGCAAATTAATACAAATCTACAATAGTCTATGTTTAATCTTTGTTAATTGACTTAAAAGCGTAATGAACAAAACTATTTGTTCGGTGCAAAATGACCAACTTCTCAAATCAAGTTCTGTTCACAAAATATAGCACATGAAATTGCACATGAAATTGCACACAATTCTGGAATTCTGGAAGCCGGATAAGAGGGCGGGACTGTACTCCGGTTAAATTACCACGCCCATAAACTTTTGTCTTGTATACATAACTTTAAAATAATAATTGCTTGCCTTTAAAAGCTGAAGTAACTACTACTGATGGCCATGTTGAATAAATTTCCATTATGCATTATAGAGAAGATTACGTCATATTTCAAACAACAATGAAGCATTCTGACGTCACATCAACGCACACGCCATCTTAGATTTTCTTTAATATTCTATCTTTATGTTTTCATTTTATTTATTTCAATCATTGAACAGAGGCTATGCTGGGGCACCGTCTCGAAGGGTATAGTTGAACAAACTAACCCGAGCATTTTTTTTGTTTAAGCCAGGTCTATACTCTAAAGGTCGCTGTCGCAGAAACGCTAAATTAGGGGGGGGGGTATGAACAAGTCAAAACGTGGTGTGAGACAAACATACACTTGTCTTCGTCGTTTGTTTTTCTGTAAATTTCAACTATATATATATATATATATATATATATATAATGGATAAAGGCCTCCTCCCATGATGAATGACCATGGGATTGTACTCAGAAATTCCCCTCCGACGCACAAGTCCGGGCAAGGTTGTTTATGGAAGATCAACAATCGCTCATGCCGACACAGCTTGGCACCAGAGACGACGTCACAACTGTATCCTGCAGATGAGTGAACTGGAGTAACGCGAAATAAAGTGCTCTGGTCAAGAACACTACACACAGGCCGGTCCGGGAATCGAAATCACTACCTCGTATTTGCGCGCCCGATGCTTTAACCACTGAGCCATGCGCCAACGTCCGATGACTGACAGAAAGTAAAAGAATAAAAGAATATATTTATCGCCAACATCGGCGTAGATAATGAGTAAACCAGGTTTCTAGGTTTTTACCTGAGATCTTATACAACCAACACATAACATCGTTACTCTATTACTAATGATCATCTTACAAAACGTGTAAAACTACCTTTATTCAGTTTTGCACCGATCGATCATCTGTTATTGAAACTCTGGCATTTTTGTTTATTATATTGGTGGATTTATGTATTATACGTAGGGGTTTTTGTGGTAGTCTGTTTTTTTGTTGTTTTTTTTTTTTTGTTTTCAAACTTCGTTTTAATTTTGTTTTGTTCTGTAATTTTCTGTCTTTCCTTTCTGCTGTATTCAAACTCGGCAGCATTGCGCTTGTTTCTTTTGATGTTTTAGGTTATTGAATATCCGCCCCTCTATCTACTGTATTTCGTGCAACGGACGCAAATTCACTCGCACGCACGCACAAATACACACACAGACAGACAGACACACACACAGAAATGTCCTTTTGTATGCATGTGTTATGATTGTGTGTGTGTGTGTGTGTGTATGTTCCTTGTTTAAACACGCGCACAGTTCAACTTAGCTTGCTCAGATAGATAGATAGATAGATAGATAGATAGATAGATAGATAGATAGATAGATAGATAGGCAGGTAGGTAGATAGATAGATAGATAGATAGATAGATAGATAGATAGATAGATAGATAGATAGATAGATACATTTCTTTTATTAGCCACACAGGGCTCAACAAAGATGGGACAAATACAATGTAGAGCTTTTCTTTTTTGGGAGGGGGAAGGAAAAAAAGCAAAAAAAAGGGGGGTGTCGGTCAAAAGGGATCGTAGGAAGAGAAAAGCCTACGGAAAAGACCACAGTAACCTTGATCAATATTGTCATTGAAGAAACTATAACAGTAAGTGACTCTCTTTTGCCTTTTTGTTTTTTTTTTCCTGGATTTTTTCTAGTTCATAGGGTTATGCTCAAGATGGCCCCGTCGTTCACACGTGCCATCCTTGCTACATTCACCCATCCATTTTTGAAGCATTCACTAGACAAGACTTCCCTTTCTACTCTCACCTTCCTCTTCAGGTGATACTTGAAGAAGTTGATGAGAGATTGCCCAGAGAGGAAAGTCTTTGTCTCTAGACCTTTCAGACGCGTCCACCATACACATTCTTTCGCCATAGCCACAAGTACGATGAAAATAGCTCTTCCTTCCCGTTTAAAGGAAGGAGGCGCGACAATATTCACGATAGACTCGGCTGATAGACCGACTCGTCCCACACGCGATAGCAGTTGTTCGACGTAAGCCCACAGCTCGGAAATGGTGGGACACTGTACGAGTGCGTGCAGAACAGTTTCGTCGCTCTGCCGGCATCTCGGACAGGTCGGCCCCGTGTTTCTCGAGCCATGCCTGTAGAGCTTATCCCGAACGGGTAGTGCTTCTCGATAGCACTGCCAGGCCAGGGATCTCTGGAAGTTGTCCATAGGTCCCGGCCCGAAGGTTGTCTTAAACAGGCGAGTCAGGTATTCCTCGTCGACGCCCAGGTCCACCCCGAGATCGTCGTCGTACCTTCCCTCCACTAATCCACTATAGAATGCGTTAGTTGTGATCCGTGTAGTTGACTATGTGAAATTGTGGATACCCTATGCTATCTCTATCTACTCTCCTACACAGTACACTATCTAGATACGATCTCGACGACCCGATGCGGTTTGTCCATGTCCACATTGGCGTATTCGGGTGGTCGAGTCGGTACCTGTCAGACAGTTGAAAGCGTCTGAGCAGGTCTCTGAGGCATTTGCATCCCCGTCTATTCCTATCTCTGCCCACATAGTCTAGATGCGTGTCCAAGGTAGCATTCCAATCCCCCACTAAAAGTAAAGGACGAGACGTTCCTAGGAATACTTCTAGACGTCGAAAGAAATTCGGCCTACCTGTTAAAGGTGGTGCGTATACTGATATGAGTCGAAAAGCACACCCATCGCTGCCATCGACATCCAGAACAACCAATCTACCCTCCGGGTCTATGAATACTGTCTTTACTTCGAGATCCAGACTCTTGCGAAAGAGTACCGCCGTGCCACTACCGCCCATTCTCGGCAGACAGGGAGAAAAATAAATGTTAAACTTTCTGCCATACATGGACGTTAGGGCCCGCGGATCATGGAGTCTGGTCTCGCTTATGGCTATGATTTCTAGTTTGTGTGACTTTATGTCGTTTAGGAGGTACCCTTGTTTCCAAGGGGACCCCAAGCCACGCGCATTTACACAACCAATCTTGAGCATAATTTTGATGTGAGTGTTAAGGTTTTAAAGAGAGTCACTTACCGTTCGAGAGTTTTTGTGTCTCCTCCTTCGGGTTTTCTTCGAGGAGATCACTGTATAGTTTTTTCGCCAGGTATTTTTGGCATTTGCCAACTGCCTTGGGAAAAATAGATTTTAGTGTGTGGTGCAGGGTTGGTGTTATGTGTAGTATTTTGATGTGTTCTGGCGGTGTTGTATACGGGTGGTTGCTGGTTTTTATGTCTTCGTTTGTTATGTTTGTTTTTGTGTTGATGTATTCCATCAACTCTGAGATTTTTGTGTTGATGGCAGTGAGCATTGTGTGTGTGCTTGCTTTTGGGGTTTTGTTGCTTGTATTGTTGTGTGTGCTTGTGTTGGTGCCTGGAGTGTTTTCGGGAGTTGTGTATCTCCCAGCTTTGTTTGTGTTTGCTTTTCTTTTCTTGCTTCTCTTCCTCCTTCCTTTCTGGACTATTTGCCATTCCTCATTATTTTCGTCTTCCGACGAAGGTTCTGAGGAATCGGAAGGGGGTAGGGGAAAATTGTGAGCGTCTGTGTGTCTTTGTGTGAGTGGTTGTGTTGCTGTTTTTGTTGGTGTTGGTTGCTTGTTATTTTCATTCTCAGTGGTTGTCTTCTTGGTTGTTGTTCTTGGTGTTGGTGTTGGTCTGTCTTTAGTTGTTGGTGGTGGTGTTGTTTCTGTTTTTGGCTCAGGTGGTGGTGTTGTTTGGTTGGGTTGGTTTGTTCGTTGTTGCCGTTCTTTCGTTTTCGCATATAGCTGCTTGATCAGTTGTGCATACGGTGGTGTGGGTAATAATGCTGGTGTTTTGGGTTTTTGGTTTTCCCGTGGCTGCTGTTATTGTTCGTGTTGTTGTTGTTGTTTCGCGGCATAATTGCAATCCTTTTGTAAGTGAGCTTCACTGCCACATATGTAACAGCGTGGTCGTCTGCCTTCTACCACTACATACAGCCTTTGCGTTGATGGTAACTGTATGTAGGTGGGTATTTTGTTTAGTGACTCCTGGGTAATATGGAGAAGGATCTCCATTTTTCTACCCACCCACTGTTGCTTTACGGAAACATTAATTTGTAATATGTCGACCTCCTCCATATCGACACATGCGGCTGATGTTATCCATAGTGTATCTACCATGGGAGGAATATTTTTTATGATAACCCTTGTTACCCTCTGATCAAGGTAACTCGGTATCATTGTTATGTCTTCTGCCTTAAGAGTTAGCGTTGAGAATCGTTTCGCTAACTCTTCACTTTGAAAAATAACTTGCACATGGGCAAATTTATGCCACCAAGTTACATAATCTTTATATGGCCATACAGATCTCAAGCATTTTTCGATCTTTTCCGTGCTTGCTTTTTCTAGTTTTATGGTTTTGGGGTTTAAAATTTTATAAATAATTGTCTTTTTGTTTGTGTCTTCTAAAATGTCTTGTGGTATGTTGATCCGCACCTCGTCATTTTCTTTCGTAAGTAAAGCCTTTGTATCTTTTATCTGCTGTGCAGTAAAAGATACTACCGTCGTTTTTTGCCTTATCGCCTCGGCGAAGTTTGTTTTGATCTTGTTATTGTTGTTGTTGGTGGTGGTGCTGGTGTTGATGGCAGAGGTGACTGTTGCTGTATTAGCGTTGTTGTTGGCGGTTGTGATGCTGGTAGGTGTTGTTGTTGTGGCAGATGGGTGACCTTCTTCTTGTGTACTCCTCTGACCTTCACATGAGTTACGAAGTGGCGGGAAATTTTTCTCATAATTGTTTTCGGCGTTCAGGCGTATTTGAGCAAATTGTTCGGCGATCATGCTCTTCTCTTTCTCTCCTTCCGTTGTCTGTGGTGAAAGGAACAAAAGAGGAGTGGAGTTGTTGTTGTTCTTTTTGTTATTGTTGTTCTTGGTGGTAGTGGTGGCTGCGATGTCGGTGGCAGCAGTGGTTTTGGTTTTGTTGTCGTTGGTGGCGGTCGTAATGGTGGTAGTGGAGGTGGTGATGGCAGTAGTAGTAAACGCTGCATTCCTGGTCTCTACGTCTTGCATTCGTTCATGTGGAACGACTTGTTGGTCAGTCTCCTTGCCTGCGATTAGAGGCAAATCGACCACGTGTGAAGGCCTAACCATATTTGTGTTACGAAATATCGCAAGTAAGCCGGAGAAAGATCAAAAACTTTTGGAAATAAACTCCAGAAGGAGCCACTTCCTATTACAAAAATTCAATAAGGTCGAAGTGTATAGTCTTATATACCTCTTCCACAAAAAATATTTTAAAACTGCAAAATTTTTGACATATAAAAGGCCAACTTACTTGCGAGCCGAAGCGACTGGCATCCGTATCGCCAGTAGATAAGTTAAAATTGGCATCAAAATAATCGACGTTATAGTACATCGCCAGTAGATAAGTTAAAATCGGCATCGAAATGATCGACGTTATAGTACATCGCTAGTAGATAAGTTAAAATCGGCATCGAAATGATCGACGTTATAGTACATCGCTAGTAGATAAGTTAAAATCGGCATCGAAATGATCGACGTTATAGTACATCGCTAGTAGATAAGTTAAAATCGGCATCGAAATGATCGACGTTATAGTACATCGCTAGTAGATAAGTTAAAATCGGCATCGAAATGATCGACGTTATAGTACATCGCTAGTAGATAAGTTAAAATCGGCATCGAAATGATCGACGTTATAGTACATCGCTAGTAGATAAGTTAAAATCGGCATCGAAATGATCGACGTTATAGTACATCGCTAGTAGATAAGTTAAAATCGGCATCGAAATGATCGACGTTATAGTACATCGCCAGTACTATAATACATCGCGTAGCTATATTTGTTTTACGAAATATGGCAAATTAGCCGGAGAAAAATCAAAAACTTTTGGAAATAAACTCCAGAAGGAGCCACTTCCTATTACAAAAACCCAATAGGGTCGAAGTGTATAGTCTTATACACCTCTTCCACAAAAGATATTTTAAAACTGCAAAATGTTTGACATATAAAAGGCCAACTTACTTGCGAGCCGATGCGACTAGCATCCGTTCATAGATAGATACATGTCTTTTATTAGCCACACAGGGCTCAACATAGAGGGGACAAAATACAAATGTAGAGTTTTTCTTTTCGATGGGGACGAAAATAAAGTAAAAAATTAAAATGGGTATAACGATGAAAAGGCATCGAGAAAACCTTTGGGGTATGTACAAAAAAAAATGAAAATATTACAAAAATTTCCCAATAAATGGGGAGATTATCCGTGGAAAGAAAAACTTACGGAAAAGACCACGGTGACCTCGGTACTTAATTTATCGACCACCGTAAGGATTGAAAGCAAAGTCGACCTCGGCGGAATTTGAACTCAGAACGTAAAGACAGATGAAATGCGGCGAAGCATTTCGCCCGGAGTGCTAACATTTCTGCCAGCTCGCCGCAGTTGTATATACATCTGTGCTATTTAACCAAAGATATAGCGTATGAACGACACAACACTGAGATATTAGTCTTGGAAAAGTAACATGTATAGATGTTTCGCGCTAAATTGAACAGATGTATATAAGTAAGAGAGGAAACGCGTCTAGTACTGGCGGGATTTCTGCATAAATTGCGCGTCATCATTAGCAAGACTCCATTATCCCCGCACGTTTAGAGAAATGCTGTGTCTACTGATACAGAGGAACGGGGATTAGCAATTCACTGGTGTTGCAAATACCTGGCGCTCTGGATAGATATTCGATATTAGCGACTGGAGCTAATAGCCGGCCAAATATTTTATTTAGCTTGGACATAGTCTAAAAAAAGCCACATAATGGAAGCATTCTTCGTGAAAAACGTGTCTCGTGTAGTCATTTCCTGCTAAAAGGTACAAGTAACAGTAGCAGACGAAAAAAGTAGTGAAGCAGCGGCGATGGAATTGCGAATCTTCATACCTCTCCAATGGTTTATTGTATAAAACATTCATTTATTCGTGAAGGTGCGTGGTTTAGTCGTTACGGTATTCGTCTCACGAACACAAGGACGTAAGTTCGATTTTCGGCGGTGCGCTGTGTCCTTGAGAAAGACATTTTATTTCATATTGTTCCATACTACGATGCTGACAAAAATGAGTGGTATCTGTATTACAAAGAGCCAGCCTTTTCACATTGTGTCACGCTGAATATCCACGGGTAGACGTGCTTGTGGAATTCTCAGCCACTTTTAGAAAACTTCGACGAGCAGGACGTTTCGTTGATCGGATCAACTGAAAATCAAATCGTCTCAACCGACGGAGTAGTTAATTTGACGAGCAGGCTGTCCTGTTGATCGGATTAAACTGAACCCACATCGTCGTAACCGACGGAGGGCCAGTTATATATTTATGAAGACAATATATTTCAACAAATTATTCATAAGGTATAAGATTATCTTTCCGCAATGCTTTCGAAATAACACCAAGAGACAAATTTGGTCGCGACCCAGAGGCAGCGAATCACTGATCAAGAAGATAAGAACGAGAACTTCTTGTGACACCACTCAAACTTGGATATTTATTGCTCAGAGGAAAAGAAATAAGTAAACGAATAATATGGAAATATGAAATATTTTTTTTAATAAGAAAAAAAAGGTTAAAACTGGTCATGTCAAGTTTTCAATAATAAATGTCTACAAGCAAAAGTAACCCCGCAAATCTATGAGTAAAAATACGCAAGTACATACATTTATGCACAGAACTTGTATACATATATATCCTTATATGCATATATATATATATATATATATATATATATACATATATCATATGTATATCTGTATATATAAAAAACGCATTATTTATGGGATGACCCAGTATATATATATATATATATATATATATATATATATATATATATATATATATATATATATATATATATATATATATATATATATATATATATATATATATATATATATATATATATATATATATAGACATATATGTGTGTCTATATATATATATATATATATATATATGATCCATACAGACTTCATACATACAGACCCGTGGTGAGTTCACCTTAACTTACCTCTCCAGCTGTGTACACACACACACACACACACACACACATATATATATATGTGTGTGAGTATATATGTATATATATAATATATCATATGTACATATAAATGTGTGTGTATGTCTGTGCATATATATATATATATATATATATATATATATATATATATACATATGTAAGCATATATATGTATGCATATATATGAATTCACTCCAAAACACCCCACCAACTCTTTCAGTGTTCTCCTCGTGATTCACATCCACCACACCCACCGACACACGTAGCCAGAGAAACACTGGTACCCACAGATACTACCAAGCTTTTCAATATTTTGTCGTCTGTGTATATACGCATATATGTATATACACATACGTTAAGAAAAACACGATATATAATGCGTATATGTATATATATGTATATGTGTGTGAGTGTCTACGTAAGAATGTTTGTGTGTGTATGTGTGTGTATGTGTATTTCTGTGTGCGTGTGTATGTATGTGTATGTGTGTGTGCGTGTGTGTATGTGTGTGTCTGTGGGTGTGTGTGTGTGTGTGTGTGTGTGTGTATGTGTGTGTACAAACATATATCGATTTAACCCGTTGACCTGAAGCAAATCTATCTTTTGCAAAAATTAGAAAAATATCAGAAAATATTTACTTATTCTTACACAGAGGAATATTGACTAGAGTGACTATTGGTAGCTATAGTCATCCATCAATGGGTTCTTTTAATAACTATTATTATTATTATTATTATTATTATGATTATTATTATTATTATTATTATTATTCAAATCCCAAAGATTTCTTCTGAAAACATGGCTATGATGCTCCCCAACTACTTCTGCTCGTGATCAGCGATGCACATATCATCAGCCAGCGAGGGACATGCTCAACTGGTTAAGGTCAAACAACTGACAAGCAAATCCGTTGTATTGAGCAGAATATTTGCTGTAGCCCATCTTTTATACCAGATAAAAAATGTACATGATAACACTTCCAATCAGATTAGATAAGAAGCCACGTGAGCAGGTGCCTGGCACTGGATCAAGGCATTGTTATTGTTGTTATTATTATTATTATTAGTAGTAGTAGTAGTAGTAGTAGTAGTATTATCATGATCATGATCATCATAATCATGATCATCATCTTCGTCGTCATTCTCCTCTTCCTCCTCCTCCTCCTCATCATCATCATCTTTATTATCATTGTTATTGTAATTTAAGATGGATATAAAGAATTCTTCATTCGGTGCTCAGTGTTGTTGGCACTCCGTCGCTTACGACGTCGAGGATTCCAGTTGATCCGATCAACGGAACAGCCTGCTCGTGAAATTAACGTGCAAGTGGCTGAGCATTCCACAGACACGTGTACCCTTAACGTAGTTCTCGGGGATATTCAGCGTGACACAGAGTGTGACAACGCTGGCCCTTTGAATTACAGGCACAACAGAAACAGGAAGTAAGAATGAGAGGAAGTTGTGGTGAAAGAGTACAGCAGGGTTCGCCACCATCCCTTGCCGGAGCCTCGTGGAGCTTTAGGTGTTTTCGCTCAATAAACACTCACAACGCCCGGTCTGGGAATCGAAACAGCGATCCTATGACCGCGAGTCCGCTGCCCTAACCACTGGGCCATTGCGCCTGCACCCGTGCTCAGTATTCATGTATATAAACAACCAAAACTGTATTTTCATTTTTCGTTAACGAAACGAAAGTTTCAATAGAAAAAACAAAAAGAATTAATGTCATAGAAACGAAAGGAATTAACTGCATCGTTCACAGTGCTATTGTAATATGCCTTCTAAAACACAGTTATTGCAATATCACCCTTGTGGCTAATAACAGAAACAACCACCATCATCATCATCGTCATCACCGTCATTATAATCATCATCATCAGCAGCAGCATCATCATTATCATCATTATTATTATTGCTGTTGTTTCTTTGTTGCTTCTTGTTTCTCAGTATATTGCCAATAAACAATTCTATTTTATTTATGTGACGATGTAATGGAAGGCAAATACAGAAATAACAACTTGCTATTTAATGTGAGTTCCACACATACATGTATATATATATATATATCCCTACACAAACACATATATGTATACACACACACACACATCTACATATATGAATATGCGTTTAATATATGATAAATATATTTATATATGTATATTACATATATATGTATGTATACATATACATTTATAAGTTTATGTAAGTATATATATGATATATACATATATGTATATATATATATATATATATATATATATATATATATATAT
>NC_142951.1:4914029-4919029 GCF_046866305.1 Octopus bimaculoides
GAGTTGACGTATTTTTTTCCCTTTCTTCCATTGTTACTGTAGTTTTTTTTTTATATTCTATTTTCCTGTACATCGCACAATATTGGCAGGTTACGCCAGGATCTATTAGTCTACAGGAAATTAATCATAAATTCCCACGAGCAGCAATTAAAATTTGCTTTATATTTTTATTTTATAGAGTTGCAGCTAATCCTATGATTTCACAGTTCTGATTCTTTTTGAATCTTTACTATGCTACTCCGAGGTTAATTGGCTTCATCTTTATTAAGCTCAAACCGTACCACACGTAGTCTATTTCACTGTTGTTGTTTTTATTGTTGTTGTTTTTCCTTTATGTTGGTTGTCCTTGTGCTTCTTCTTATTGCTGTTTGCTGCCATTATTTTGGTTGTTCTTCTTTAGCCTCAATATCAGCCGTGATTCATTAGAGACAAGATGACTGACCAATTATACATAGCCTTAATTCCTCGGGGAACACAGGGTTGCAACAACGTTTTTCCAACGGACGCGGTTGTGGGGGATCCTCTTCAGCTTGGCCCACATCATTCCAGTTTCTCTCACCTCTGCGTCGACCCACCCAGCGCCAAGACTGTTTTGGCGGCCCACTTTTCGCTTAATGTCTGAAACTTGTGTGTGTTCGTATAGGGTTCAGTTGTTCCACGTCCCTTTCCTGGTTTCAATCTTGGTCGTCAGAAGATTTGCCGGCGCGCTGGCTTCTCGAATAGTGGGGTCCCGGTTCGAACTTACGAACCAGAGCCCCACTAATGGATCTAGTTTAAAGTCATTACCAGCAAAATCACACGCAACTCGTACATTCATGAGAAATTATTCGACGGAACCTTTTTAAAATTTAATAAAATTGGTGAGTACACACAGCATTACTGAATCGTAGTTCGTATTCAGAGAAGTTTCTTCTCTGATTCGCAGCTTTAGGATATGCAACACTGATGATAATAATAATAATAATAATAACAATAATAATAACAACAACAACAACAGCAATAATAATAATAATGGTCAGATGCGTTACTTTCCCTTACGACAGGGAACAGAACTTGTTCATGATGATATCACAAGCCAGATCAGATACCGTTGAAGTTTTCCATTTTCTTTAGATAGAAGAGATATATATATATAAGGGAAATTCATCTGGTAGGTCAAGTAACCGGGTAGAATTTTTAATGTTATATTGTCATGTAATCAGATGTAATTGGAGAGCAAACTGCGTCTTTGTATACATTCCGTTTGTTTCATTGCCGTCTTGTGCAGGTTTAATAAGCCATACAAAGGTTATAGCTTCAGGTGACATTAACAACGGTGATGTATCGTATTATGTGAGGTTTCGTGGTACCATAAAAGAACATGAATGGTTACGAGTTGAATAAATCAAGACTTAGATTCTACTTTACATTCAAGACACATATGAATATACTATATTTTCCGGCAAATAAGTTGAATTTCTCAGACCAAAATATACAGCCCCCCCCCCCCCAAAAAAAAACAGTAGGTCTACCTATACAGTATCACGACTTTGGAGGACCAAAAATTTCATATGAAATACAGGTACTACTCATTTTTGCCAGCTGACTGGACTGGAGCAAGGTGAAATAAAGTGTCTTGCTCAAGGACACAACCCGTCGCCGCGAATCCAACTCACGACCTTACGATCGCGAGCCGAATGCCCTAACCACTCAGCCACGCGCCTTCACGATTGCATTATTAAACCTGCAGAGACTTCCACAAGGTGGCGTTCGATACAGTGGGGAAAACAGTGGTTCAATACTTCTGGAATGCAAGCTGGGACACGAACAACTGCCACGGTGTCAGCTGGGTGAATGGGGTCTGGTCTTGAAAACCCGACACCTCCTGAAACCATGAAACATCACTGACTATGCACCCCAGAGCAGCATCTGCGAGATGCACCTTGAAATTGAAACAGCTTCCAATGATAAAATACAAATATAAATTACAGCTGTTCGATGTTAAAGTGCAAATGTAAATATCTTAATATTATATACATATATGAACTTATACTCACAGACACATACGGATACAGTCATACACACATGTCCACTTACAGGTAACAATTTAATATATGGAAAGTAAATTATTGTATTATGTGTGTGTAGGAGGGTGCACTCTCGCTGCGTGAATATTTGTACCGTATCTTTAAATAGATAGATAGATAGATAGATAGATAGATAGATAGATAGATTGATAGTTAGATAGATAAACCATTAGAGAGCGCGGAAGGGACAAAGGGAGAGACAGGGTGAGAGACATAAAGACAAGCAGACACATACATACATGTATGCATGCATACATACATACATACATACATACATACATACATACATACATACACACGAGCGTTACGTACGACAGGTACGTACGTACGTATGTATGTACAGGCAGAAATGTATGAACTACGAAAAGAAAGCAAAAGATGATAAACTGGAACAAAGGAAAGAGATTTATGAGAAAAGAAAAGAATGAATGAAAGACAGAGAGGAGAGAAACGAAGAAAGAAAGAAAGAAAGAAAGAAAGAAAGAAAGAAAGAAAGAAAGAAAGAAAGAAAGAAAGAAAGGAAGAGAGAGAGAAGTAAACAAGCAAACAACACCGTGGCGTATCTTGGATGCGATATTTCAAGCAATTTGGAACAAAGAAGCATATCTTAACGAACTTGACCTGGAATCGATCCTGAGAAAGACAGGTCAGTCGTATGACCTCGAATACTATTAAGACAGGCAAGCTAATGAAATAAGAAGGATACCATGGAACGATGTGTTTGAAAATGTTGTGATCGATGGAGAGTTAATTAGGCGAATTGTTCAATAGCATTGTAGTATTATATACGTCTGTTTAAAGAGTGTATGTACGTGCGTTTGGCAATGGAGGTAGTGCGGCCGTACATCGGTGCGTATACATGTGGATATGCCCGTGTGTATGAAGTATTCGTGTATATGACCTGGTGTAAATCTGTTGGCTTTTCAGGATATATGTGTGTGTGTATATATATATATATATATATATATATATATATATATATATATATATATATATATATATATATATATGCATGTATGTATATACATATATAGATTCATATATACATATATATATATAGATAGATAGATACATACATACATACATACATTCATAGATATATATATGTGTGTGTATGTGTATATATATGTATACGTATGTTCATATATATATGTTTATATATATGTATATATATATATTTATATGTTTATATATAGATATATACATATGTATATATGTGTGTGTTTGTGTATGTTTAAGTGTAAATGTGTGTGGTCACGTGTGTGTGCGTGTGTGTGTGTGTGTGTGTGTGTGTGTGTGTATATGTGTGTCTTTGTATCTGTGTGCCTATGTGTCTCTGTGTGCCGGTATGATTATGTGTATATGTCCATTCATGTCTTCGGTAAAGAAAGATTATAAAAGAGACTTGTTAACTATGATAACACTCCCGAAATGTGCATTCCTTACATTCTAAGTGTATATGGATTAAAGTCATACGAGAATGAACATATGGATATATATATATATATATATATATATATATATATATATATATATATATATATATACATATAGAGGGAGAGAGAGAGAGAGAGAGAGAGAGAGAGAGAGAGAGAGAGCGAGGGAGAGACAAAAAGAAAGACACATGAATATATTTGTATATCTGTAAACATAATAAGCATAATATAAATATATATATATATATATATATGTGTGTGTGTGTGTGTGTGAGTGTGTGTGTGTGTGTGTGTATATTTTTACATATATATATATATATATATATATATATATATATGCATATATATATATATATATATATATATATATATATATATATATATATATATGCACATATATATGTATATACATATGTGTGTGCGCGCACGCGTTTGTGTGTCCGCGTATGTATAATTGATTACCTTGAGAGAAACACTCAGAAAGTCCATCACACAATAAAGCAGTCAATATAATAGACATTAAAATCGAAAGAAAAAAAAATAAATGTTTTCTTTATATTTTCATGGTCACTTTATTTTCCGAGATCACTCCTTTCTCCTCACGTTCACTCTGTGTGTGTGTGTGTGTGTGTGTGTGTGTGTGTGTGTGTGTGTGTGTGTGTGTGTGTGTGTGTATGTGTGTGTGGCCTCATCGCATTGGAGTAAATCTTTGCGTTTATTTCAGAATAATTTAACTATATGTATAGGAAGAAAGGGACCAGTTTTTCCGTGCCCTTCCATTGTATAAGTTTCTACTAAATAATGAGACGAGTTAGGGCTTGAAATAAATATTTAATTGAATCTTGAACGTTTCAGCCTTCAAGAACCTGGAGACTAAATCGACAGCCGGGCTCGGTTCTTACGCTCAAATTCATTCATAATTACATTTTAAAATCATCTTTATCATAACGATTTTAAAACTTTGAGAGAGATGAAACAAATCCTGTTTAACGGTGAAACTCGACGTAAATAAAGGTATAATCATGGTCTCACATTGTGGCACAGGGATAGCAATTTCGGGGAAGGGTGCAAGCCGAATAAATAGATTCCAGAGATTAACTCGTATTTGTTTTATGGACCTCTAAATAATGAAAGGCAATGTCGACCTCGGCGTCATTTGAAACAAGAACGTAAAGACTGACGAAATGCCGCTATGGATTTTTTGACGACTCTGCTAGCTTGCCGTTTTTTAAAGCTATAATTCATAGCATGAGGAATATTGGATTAAATAAAGAAAAGAAACTAGGATGGACAAATATGTTGAAAGTTACCCGTGGTATTTGAACCCACATCTTCTGTCAACATTACAAACCTTCTGTTATTATACCAAAGAAACACGCCAAATTGCTTCCCTGGGTGAACCGTTGTGTGATTGAGCAAAACACTTCGTTTCACGTTGCTGCAGTCCATTCAACTGACAAAAATGAGTATTCCTGCGATGGACTGGCGTCCTATCCAG
>NC_142951.1:4921529-4929029 GCF_046866305.1 Octopus bimaculoides
CGCCGCCACCACCACCACCACCACCACCATCACCACCACCACCACCACCACCACCATCACCACCACTACACCACCACCACCACCACCATCACCACCACCACCACCACTACACCACCACCACTACACCACCACCACAATTCATCACCACCACTACACCACCACCACCATCACCACCACCACCACCACCACCACTACACCACCACCACCACCACCACCATCACCACTACACCACCACCACTACACCACCACCACCACAATCACCACCATCACCACCACCACCACCACCATCATCACCACCACTACACCACCACCACCACCATCACCACCACTACACCACCACCACCATCACCACCACCACCACCACTACACCACCACCACCACCACCATCACCACTACACCACCACCACCACTACACCACCACCACCACCATCACTACCATCACCACCACCACCACCACTACACCATCACCACCACCACCACCACCACCACCACTACACCATCACCACCACCACCACCACCACCACCACTACACCATCACCACCACCACCACCACTACACCATCACCACCACCACCATCACCACCACTACACCACCACCACCAACATCACCACCACCACCACCATCAGCACCACTACACCACCACCACCACCACCATCACCACCACCATTACCATCGCATTCACCACCACCACCACCACCACCACCATTACCACCGCATTCAACATCACCACCATCAGTACCATCACTACTACCACCATAGTCACCACCACCACCACCGCCACCATTTATGCCATCTGTCAACAACTCCACCCCAATCACATTCCCCCCCCCACACCACCACCACCATTACTACAGCGAACTTTCGTGACGTCCAACTACATCATTACCACCACGAACACCACCACCAACTCCACCTTCACCACCATCGCCAGCATCATTTTCCAATCACCGCCGCCATCTCCATCATCATCATCATCATAATCGTCTTATTAGTCGGCAAGATGTTAAGTGCATCATCCTTGAGCGAACATCGGTTGTAAAACGCACCACTAAGTATCCCATCATGCAACAGGAGTGTCAGACAGAGAGGAACTCGCTCCAAGAAAGCTTCCAACGATTATTCAATTATATGGAATACGAAACCAATTTTAGTGAATTAATCAACAGGTTTTTATGAGTCTATGGAAGATATTGCCCCCCAACAGCATCTACACTGCGTATAGTACTTCGCATGTTAGGTATATATGTTTATATATACATTCATAAATATACATGTATGTATGTGTGTGTGTATATATATATATATATATATATAGGTACACACATGTACACACTTATATAAAATTATATATACATGTATATGTGCGTGTATATATATGTATATATATATATATATATATATATATATATATATATATATATATATACATACATAATATGTATGTGAAATGTTGCATGTATCTATATGCATGTATGTATATAAATAGTCACATACATGCATATATATATATATATATATATATATATATATATACAAATACATAAATGCTTGCATGTATTATATTAGATATATATATATATATATATATATATATATATATATATATGAATACACACACACACACACATATATATATGTGTGTGTGTGTGTGTGTGTGTGTGTGTGTGTGTGTGTGTATGTACGCATGTATGCATGTATATACGTGGATATGTGAATGTGTGTGTACCTGTATATACATATGCAGACAAAGATAAAATTGCATATCGTTATATAAATTTATATACGTCAATTTTTCTTCCCACCTCTATAACCTATTCACTTTGTGTGCGTCTAAGCATTAATGGATGGCTACGTATATACACGTGCATTTACATATGTCTGTATATAATAAGGAAATAAATACAGACATGTATATATATATATATATATATATATATATATATTTGTGTGTATGTGTGCGTGTGTGTGTGTGTGTTTATACACATATGTATATATGTACATTAATACCTGCATGCATCATATATTTATGTAAGTAACCACATGTATACATGGGCAAGCAGGAGTACCTCTTGTATTTGATTAACAGTAAAACCGCCATCTTTTATCAGTTTTTACAGATTAAATTTCCTTCAAAATGCCGTACTGTTTGGCACAGCCGGACAAAATTTGAATTTACACTCGCTGACAAACTTTCACACATGACCAGACAAATATCAACACTTCTTACGCTTGCCTTCAAAAGCAACTGGCAAAGAGGCAAGATGGCGCCCGGCCTGACTCCTTCGTGTCAGTGCTGTTAAATGGACTCGTATTTGCAATGGCTGAGCTGTGTAAATAATTACTTAGCCGTATCGAATACTATTCCATATTCAAGTGAGATAGTTTAGATGTTCTCCTTCTCTATACAGCCCCAAATGAGAGGATGTATAAGAAGAAGTATTATCATGGCAGAACTTATATTGTATATCCGTAGAATATCTTGAAAATTATGTTAGTTAATGAATGACACGATATGGGGCCATGCCAAATAAACTTCGTTATTGCTCATGATATTTCGCATTATTCCGTTATCGTCCGTAAAATCATGTTATTTTCCCGTCATTCTATTTCAGATATAACCTCAATATTTCATCAGTCGCTGGCGTTTGTTTAACACTCCGTTGCTGCTATGTTAGAAAGCAAGATAAGACATTGTTTAAACAATAAGAACGAATTGGAAATAGGTTAAATTCTTCAAACTAAGTTTAATAGCAGCAATCCAGGAATACAGTTTTTTTTCAATGGTTGTGTGGTTAAACATGTAACGTTCAGAATCACATGGATTCCGGATCCATCCCACTGAACAGCAACTTAAATATATAATGCATAAGCAGATAGATAGATAGATAGATAGATAGTATGCTCACGGGCATATAGCGTAGTGGTTAAGAGCGCTGACTACTAACCCCAAGATTCCGAGTTCGATTCCAGGCAGTGACATGAATAATAATAATAATAATAATAATAATAATAATAATAATAAAAATAACATCGAAAAATACCTTAGGAATGAGAACCCAGTTCGAAATTTCACCTGATGAAGGCTGGAGGGTATATCAGCCGAAACGTTGTGTTAACAACAAAACAAGATGAGGACAAATTTCAGTCAAATGTAAATGATGTAAATAATGTACATAATTCCTCATCTCTTAAATAAAGAACTGTATAGTTTTCTTTAATTACAATAATATTGAGAGTAACTTCAAAGTTTCGCCTACCTAAAAAAGTAACCTATTCCAGTAATTATTTCATCGGTTCTTTTGCCGAACCACTAAGTTAGGGGCAGGAAATCACACGAAGACCGGTGGTTAAGCGGTTCTGAAACAAAATCAAACACATCCCTGTGTATGTATGCATGTATGTAAGTGTTTGTGCATGCGTGTGTGTATGTATGTATGTGTGTATGTCTACCAAATCCACTCACAAGGCTTTGGTCGGCTCGAGGATTTAGTTGAAGGCATTTATCCAAGGTGACACGCAGTCGGACATGAACACGGAACCATGCAGTTGGTAAGCAGACCTCTCACCGCACAGCCACTCCGTGGAGACTTACAGCTTGTTTTCATCAAAGTTGTACCGAAATAAATCAAACTTTTATTGCTAGACATCATCAATGATTATCATGATTAATAAACCTTGTCTGCAGTCTTAATTATTCTTATTTAATTCATATTAATAAATAATGTCTGCTAGCTTCATTATTTCAGTTTTAATTATATTCCAAAAACAATAATTTCTATATTAATTATTCTCCGTTAAGTCATTTTAATAACTATTGTACTTTTATAAGTAAAATTATTTACGTGTTCATATTTATTTAAAGTTTAATGAGATCCATAAATTTTATGAAATCATTATGGAAATCTGGAAGCGGTAAAATGTTTCCAAATGTTTTAGATCGACTGGTTTGAAGCTTGTCTTTTAGAACGAAACATGAAGAGGAAGTAGGTTGTCGTGTTTGGTTTAACCTCCCCCTGATTATGTGGCTGTGCGGTATAAAGCTGTTTCCCAGCTACGTGGTTCTGGGTTCAGTTCCACAGCGTGGCACCTTGAACAAGTGACTTGTAGTATAGCCTCGGACCGACCAGATCCTTGTGAGTGGATTTGGTAGGTGGAAACTGAAAGAAGCCCGTCCTATATATGTGTGTGTGTGTGTCTGTGTGTGTGTGTGTGTGCGTGTGTGTGTGTGTGTGTGTGTGTGTGTGTGTGTGTGTGTGTGTGTGTGTGTGTGCGTCTTTGTCTCCATCACCAATGCTTGAAACCAGTATCGGTGTGTTTACGTCCTCGTAACTTAGCGGTTCGAGCTTTATATTACAGTTATACAAGTAGACGTCACTGCTTCTTGTTAACACAACGTTTCGGCTGATATACCCTCCAGCCTTCATCAGGTGTCTTGGGGAAATTTTGAACCTGATGAAGGCTGTGTTAACAACAAACAAGTTGAGGACAAATATCCGTCAAATCTAAATAATGTAAATAAAGTACATAATTCCTCATCTCTTAAATATAGAACTGTAAGTCGATTTCTTTTCGCATAGAGGGGACATCTATGTCCTCTCAGCCGTTTAAATCGCTCGGAAACTGGAATAATCTGCAGCCTAATAATCGGATGTTTTTCAAGACAGATTTTATCTTTACAGACTTGCATCTCTTTACTCAGCAGAACACTAGCAAATGAAACTGATTGTAAAACCATTTCTTTTAAAGACCATAATCTTTAAGATATCATAACATTTGCTGATATTCTGTTAGTTGTACGTTCGAAAGAATAGCAATGATACAGCTAATTGATAAATCAATTATAAATGAATCGTAAATACTTGCTAAATATTTCCGAAGACCAAGCAAATTAGAGAGATGGAGATGCCGATTACCTCGACCCCAGTACTCGACTGGGACTTATTTTATCGACTCCAAAGGACGAAGATCGTTAACTCAGAACCTAAAGAGCCGGCAGAAATGCCGCTACGCGCTTTGTCCTATGCAATATTGATAGGGATGAAAGTTAAAGCCAATCTCGACGGAATTTGAACTCAGAACGTAAATACGGACGAAATACCGTTATGCATTTTGTCCGGCGTGTTAACGATTCTGTCAGCTCATTGCCTTAGGAAATAATAATAATAATAATAATAATAATAATAATAATAATAATAATAATAATAATAATAATAATGATAATGATATATTTAAGCTGCTAAAATAAGGCAAGGCAGGGGCGCAGAGAAGGCGAAGAGTATTGAGCTGTTTCGGATTAAATGAGGAACGATATCGAAGACCGTTTTCTGTGATGCTAAATGATGGTGCTAATAATAGGACATTAATAATAACATGGAATTAGGTAGGGTGAGGAGCATGGGAAAGATAACAGGATTTTGTAATTAGGATTCAACTACAAAAGGATTCTAAGGCTCAGTTTTCAGTGATGGCATGCGAAAACGCTTTGGATATCATACACTTAAGCATTTGCAATTAGATTAGTAATGAAGGGCTTGGAGAAAGAGAGACAGGGAGAGAAAGAGAGACAGGGAGAGAAAGAGAGACAGGGAGAGAAAGAGAGACAGGGAGAGAAAGAGAGATAGAGGGACATACAAGAGGGACTCAAAGAGAGGAAGCAAGAGAGAGAGAGAGTGTGTGTGTGTGTGAATAAACCTATTCTAACCACGCTATTAAAACCCGATCTAATGCTAAAAGCGAGTATTCAATTAGCAGAATAATGGGATATCACTTATGAAATATATTTAAGGTATTTTGGGGATTAGTAGAGAAAATAGCGCAGGAGAAAAAAAACTAAACCTCCAGCAGCGTACCCCTGAAAATATATATTGCTTTCAGCAAAGATATTCTCACTGGTGATGCCATCCTTCTATATTGCAAAAATATAATTCCTTTTCCCTAAATAAATTGTACTTCATATTAGAGTTCCCGATGAAGATATACGATGATATTCAAGCACGCAAATAAGTGTCCTTGCATCCCATAGCAGAAACAGCTGTAAGGCAATGAAGTTCATAACATAACCATTGTTTATCCTGTGTCCTCTCTTCTTCTTGTTACCAATCTATACTCATCTATCAATTTGTTCTGAAACATACGTATATAGACACACACACTCCTATATATGTATATATATATATATATATATATATATATATATATATATATATAATATTATTAGGGACAAAATCCAAAATTACAGGTAAAAAACTCGATTAAAATCAATTTATAAAAAATTAAAATTAAATTGAGCCTTATAGATAAAGTATATATATATGGATGTATGTATGTATGTATGTATGTATATAAATTTTGTTTTCTCTGCTATCAAAATATTTGGACCTAAACTAAGAGTCTTTTGACACAGAAAATGATATCCATTTATTACCATCACAACAAAATTTTATGATACTGGATTCAAAGAATTTCGATATTTTGTTTGTCTATGATTTTTTGTCAATAAACTGTGTGTGAGAAAAACAAGACACAACATACAAACAAACGTAGAGATTGGTTTTTCTTCAAAACTAAAATGTTTTCTTAAAATTCTGCTGACAATTTATTTAAAATCTTAAAATTTCACCAGAGAAATTGTCTCATTGTTGATGCCTAATTTCCCATGAATTTGTGCTCGGATGATATTCTTCAGTGCTGAATCTCAGGAAGATCATGAGCCAAGTTCCAGTAATATCCAGCCATCATATGCAAGTCCCATCTGCCATCATACCTTTGTTCCATTGATTATATCTCCTGATGGAAATGCTCTCCCGGTTCGTCACTTGTGTTACGAAGATTTTCAAAGAATTTATCACGATAACTGCGCAGCTTTATGCTTATATTTGCTACCAACTTTTGAAAATTCGCTAGCATCTTATCGACTATTTCGACATAGTTGGCTGCTTTCTTGTTGCCCAGAAATTCATTTACAACTATTACAATTTAATTCTATGCTGCTGCTTCAATGCAATTCATTAGATTGACAAAGTTCTCATCTTTTAACAATTTTCTGATTCAAGGCCCATCAAATACTCCAGCTATCTTTTCACTGCTCAGACTGGGAAATATGCTGCAGATATAGTGAAAGCATGGTCCATCTTTATCCAGAGCTTTAACAAATTACTTCATAACACCAAGTTTGATATGAATTAGGGGTGGGACGATTTTACCCCGTTTGAAGTAAAGGATCTTCAACTACATTTAAAGACCCTAGAACTAATGTTTACTCTGGCCATTCTTTGCTGTTTTCCTTGCATCTACTCCCACTTACATAAAAAATCGTAGATACTTGGTGCATCTACTTTGTTGCCCATGAGAAAAATTGAGTCTTAAACTCCGCGCAGGTCACCCACAAGAGATTGGGGTATTTGAGAGTCTTGGAATCTAGACGGGATGCTAAATAAAAAATTGGATTCCATTTTGGGATTCAATAGA
The DNA here is from genome assembly GCF_046866305.1 of Octopus bimaculoides. Classification (NCBI taxonomy): domain Eukaryota; kingdom Metazoa; phylum Mollusca; class Cephalopoda; order Octopoda; family Octopodidae; genus Octopus; species Octopus bimaculoides. The sequence continues at coordinate 4,928,997 of NC_142951.1, forward strand.
TAAAAATCCTTCAAATCTGGTAAAGAAAAAAAA